>NC_056448.1:46041110-46044723 GCF_018296145.1 Oncorhynchus tshawytscha | reverse complement strand
AGATCCACAAAGAATTAGAAAACAAATCCACTTTGAAAACTCCATATCTACTGGGTGAAATTCCACAGTGTGCTATCACAGCAGCAAGATGTGTGACCTGTTGCCACAAGAAAAGGGCAACCAGTGAGGAACAAACACCATTGTAAATACAACCCATATCTATGCTTATTTATTTTATCTTGTGTCCTTTACCATTTGTACATTGTTAAAACACTGTATATATATATATATATGACATTTGTAATGTCTTTTGTTTTGAAACTTCTGTATGTGTGATGTTTACTGTTAATTTTATTGTTTATTTCACTTTATATATTCACTTTATATATTATCTAATTCACTTGCTTTGGCAATGTTAACACATGTTTCCTCTATGCCAATAAAGCCCTTGAATTGAATTGAATTGACAGAGAGACAGAGACAGAGAGAGACAGAGAGAGATGAGAGAGCGAGCGAAAGTGAGACAGAAATGTATTACCATATTAGAGACATATTTCCCACAGACCCACAAAGAATGAAAACAAATCAAACATAAAACTTAAACTCCCATATCAGACTTCAACCACATTGGTACAACATAGACAAATATAACATTTAAAATGTCTACATTCTTTTACAAGTTTGGTGAGTGTAATGTTCATAATTTATATCTTGTTTATTTCCCTTTGATTATTGTCTATTCCATTTGCCTTGGTAGTGTAAAACATATGTTTCCCATGACAATAAAGACCTTGAACTGAGAGAGAGAGAGATAAACACAGAAAGAGAGAGAGGAGGAAGAGAGAGAGAGGAGGAAGAGAGAGGGAGAGAGAGTGTGAGGGAGGAAGAGAGATGGAGAAAGAGTGAGGGGAGGAAGAGTGATGGAGAGAGAGAGTGAGGGAGGAAGAGAGAGTGAGGGAGGAAGAGATGGAGGGAGGGAGGAAGAGAGATGGAGGAAGAGAGTGAGGGAGGAAGAGAGAGGGAGGGAGGGAGGAAGAGTGATGGAGAGAGAGTGTGAGGGAGGAAGAGAGATGGAGAAAGAGTGGGGAGGAAAGAGAGTGAGGGAGGAAGAGAGAGAGGGAGGAAGAGGAGGGAGGGAGGGAGGAAGAGAGAGGGAGGGAGGAAGAGTGATGGAGAGAGAGTGTGAGGGAGGAAGAGAGATGGAGAAAGAGTGAGGAGGAAGAGAGAGTGAGGGAGGAAGAGAGAGGGAGGGAGGGAGGAAGAGAGAGGGAGGGAGGAAGAGAGGGGAGGGAGGGAGGAAGATAAAGGGAGGGAGGAAGAGAGAGGGAGAGAGAAAGGGAGAGAGGAAGAGAGGGAGGAAGGGAGGAGAGGGAAGGAGGAAGGGAGGGAGAAGGAGGGAGAAAGGGAGAGAGAGTGAGCTACCACAACAGCAGCAGCTGACACTAGTGAGGACCATAAACACAACTTCTGGCAAAATCGGAAAAACATTTGATTTATTAAAAAAATCTAAACTAGAGGGAAATAAGGAAACAAATGGTGAGCCCACATGGACCTAAACTAAAACACACCGTTCTACTTGATGCAAATGCAGAAATAAATTCATGAGACGCTTCATGGATTAGAAAAAGATAAGAGAGACAGAGAGAGAGAGAGACAGACAGAGACAGAAAGGACTATAAAGGACAATTAAAATCCATCGACTCCATATTACTGACCAGGAGCTCTATAAGAAACTAAACTATTACTGACCAGGAGCTCTATAAGAAACTAAACTATTACTGACCAGGAGCTCTAGAAGAAACTAAACTATTACTGACCAGGAGCTCTAGAAGAAACTAAACTATTACTGACCAGGAGCTCTAGAAGAAACTTCAGGCTCTCAAATTTAAAAAAGCATGCGGACCTGATGGCATCCTCAATGAGATGCTCAAACTCACTAGCGCAAAATTGTATGTTGGCTATATTAAAACGGTTTCATTTGATCCTGAGGTTATTTCCCTGACATCTGGAATCAAGGACTCATAGCATCCAATCTTTAAGAACGGAGACAACTTTGACCCAAACAATTACATTTGTGTGAACCTGAGGAAGGTTTTATATAGTATTATAAATGAGTTTTAAAACTTCCTTAAAAATGTGATTTATACCAAAACATCGGACGACCGATCACCAAAATAATACCAGCATGTATACAATGTAAAATTGGCTTCCAAAAAACATTTGATTCAGTTTGGCATTCAGGACTGTTCTACAAAGTTATTGAAAGTGGTGTAGGGGTAAAACACAAGACAATTATACTGGCAAGATGAGTGGCATCAAAACTGGTAAAAGAAAATAACATAAGTCTTTAACCAGGGCCGGGTTACACTCCTCAATATAACGGGAGGTGTGCTGCAGAGATGGTTGTCCTTCTGGAAGGTTCTCCCATCTCCACAGAGGACTCTGGAGCTCTGTCAGAGTGACCATCAGTTTCTTTGTCACTTCCCTGACCAAGGCCCATCTCCCCCGATTGCTCAGTTTGGACCGGGTGGCCAGCTCTAGGAAGAGTCTTGATGGTTTCCAAGCTTCTTCCATTGAAGAATGATGGAGGCCACTGTGTTCTTGGGGACTGTCAGTGCTTCAGCTCTTTGCCTCGATACAATCCTGTCGGAGGTCACGGACAATTCCTTGACCTCATGGCTTGGTTTTGCTCACAGCATGCTCTGTCAGCTGTGGGACCTTATATAGACAGGTGTGTGCCTTTCCAAATCATGTCCAATCAATTGAATTTAGCACAGGTGGACTTCAATCAAGTTGTAGAAACATCTCAAGGATGATCAATGGAAACAGGATGAACCTGAGCTCAATTTAGAGTCTCATCGCAAAGGGTCTGAATACTTATGTAAACAAGATATGTCTTTTATTTCTAATAAATTTGCTAAAATGTCTAAAAACCTGTTTTCGATTTGTCATTATGGGGTATTGTGATGTCATTATGGGGTATTGTGATGTCATTATGGGGGTAATGTGTACAGATTGATGTGGTCAGAAATGGTTTAATCAATTTTAGAATAAGGCTGTAACGTAACAAAATGTGGAAAAACTCAAGGGGTCTGAATACTTTATGAATGAACTGCTGTACCCCCTTCTGGGAATGTTCCACGCACCTGAATTTCTGGAAAACTTGGGAATTTTGTTGCCTGTTCCACCATCTTGGCCGCTGAGACTAGGAATTCCCCCCTTGTGGAATTGTGCAACTCTAGTCAACCACTGCTCTGGGTTCACAGCTCACTGCAGGAGGTGACCACTTCACCAGCCAATAGGTTACAATAGACCAGGTGTCTTATCTGCTGATCTAGAATCAGGTCTTAACAGAGCGACAGACACCAGCAACAGCAGCACACAGCACAGCAGACCAGAAAGTGGGACACCTCTCCTCTCCTCTCGGTGGGTAGGAGCATTGGGTCAGTAACCGAAAGGTTGTTGGCTTGAATCCCCGAGCTGACTCGGTACACATCTGTCGTTCTGCCCCTGAGCAAGGCAGTTAACCCACTGTTCCCCGGGCGCCGATTAAGGCAGCCCCCTGCACCTCTCTGATTCAGATGGGTTGGGTTAAATGTTGAAGACACATTTCAGTTGAACGCATTCAGTAGTACAACTGACTAGGTATCCCCCTTTCCCTCTACCCTCTCCT
>NC_056448.1:46028581-46033510 GCF_018296145.1 Oncorhynchus tshawytscha | reverse complement strand
TCTGGACACTAGTTTCATTTGTACAGGGTTCATATTCTGGACACTAGTTTCCTTTGTACAGGGTTTCATAATCTGGACACTAGTTTCATTTGTACAGTGTTCATAATCTGGACACTAGTTTAATTTGTACAGGGTTCATAATCTGGACACTAGTTTCAACAGGGTTTGTAGTTTCAGGGTTTCATTTGTACAGGGTAATCTGGACACTAGTTTCATTTGTACAGGGTTCATATTCTGGACACTAGTTTCATTTGTACAGGGTTCATAATCTGGACACTAGTTTCATTTGTACAGGGTTCATAATCTGGACACTAGTTTAATTTGTACAGGGTTCATATTCTGGACACTAGTTTCATTTGTACAGGGTTCATAATCTGGACACTAGTTTAATTTGTACAGTACAGGGTTCATAATCTGGACACTAGTTTCCTTTGTACAGTGTTCATAATCTGGACACTAGTTTAATTTGTACAGGGTTCATATTCTGGACACTAGTTTAATTTGTACAGTAATCTGGACACTAGTTTAATAATATTCTGGACACTAGTTTCATTTGTACAGGGTTCATAATCTGGACACTAGTTTCATTTGGGTTCATAATCTGGACACTAGTTTCCTTTGTACAGGGTTCATAATCTGGACACTAGTTTCATTTGTACAGGGTTCATATTCTGGACACTAGTTTAATTTGTACAGGGTTCATAATCTGGACACTAGTTTAATCCACTTTGTTTGTACAGGGTTCATAATCTGGACACTAGTTTCATTTGTACAGGGTTCATAATCTGGACACTAGTTTCATTTGTATATTCAGGGTTCATAATTCTGGACACTAGTTTAATTTGTACAGTACGGTGTTCATAATCTGGACACTAGTTTCCTTTGTACAGTGTTGATAATCTGGACACTAGTTTTATTTGTACAGGGTTCATATTCTGGACACTAGTTTAATTTGTACAGGGTTCATAATCTGGACACTAGTTTCATTTGTACAGGGTTCATATTCTGGACACTAGTTTCCTTTGTACAGGGTTCATAATCTGGACACTAGTTTCATTTGTACAGGGTTCATAATCTGGACACTAGTTTCATTTGTACAGGGTTCATATTCTGGACACTAGTTTAATTTGTACAGGGTTCATAATCTGGACACTAGTTTCCTTTGTACAGGGTTCATAATCTGGACACTAGTTTCATTTGTACAGGGTTCATATTCTGGACACTAGTTTCATTTGTACAGGGTTCATATTCTGGACACTAGTTTCATTTGTACAGGGTTCATAATCTGGACACTAGTTTCCTTTGTACAGGGTTCATAATCTGGACACTAGTTTAATTTGTACAGTACGGTTTGGACACTAGTTTCATTTGTACAGGGTTCATATTCTGGACACTAGTTTAATTTGTACAGTATAATCTGGACACTAGTTTAATTTGTACAGTACGGTGTTCATAATCTGGACACTAGTTTAATTTGTACAGGGTTCATATTCTGGACACTAGTTTAATTTGTACAGTTTCCTTTGTACGGTGTTCATAATCTGGACACTAGTTTCCTTTGTACAGTGGTTCATAATCTGGACACTAGTTTCCTTTGTACAGGGTTCATATTCTGGACACTAGTTTAATTTGTACAGGGTTCATATCTGGACACTAGTTTATTTGTACAGGGTTTCATATTCTGGACACTAGTTTCCTTTGTACAGGGTTCATAATCTGGACACTAGTTTCATTTGTACAGTACTGGTGTTCATAATCTGGACACTAGTTTCCTTTGTACAGGGTTCATATTCTGGACACTAGTTTCCTTTGTACAGGGTTCATAATCTGGACACTAGTTTCATTTGTACAGTACAGTGTTCATAATCTGGACACTAGTTTCCTTTGTACAGTGTTCATATTCTGGACACTAGTTTTATTTGTACAGGGTTCATATTCTGGACACTAGTTTAATTTGTACAGGGTTCATAATCGGACACTAGTTCATTACAGTTCATAATCTGGACACTAGTTTCCTTTGTACAGTGTTCATATTCTGGACACTAGTTTTATTTGTACAGGGTTCATATTCTGGACACTAGTTTAATTTGTACAGGGTTCATAATCTGGTTTACAGGGTTAGTTTCATTTGTACAGGGTTCATATTCTGGACACTAGTTTCCTTTGTACAGGGTTCATAATCTGGACACTAGTTTCATTTGTACAGGGTTCATAATCTGGACACTAGTTTCATTTGTACAGGGTTCATATTCTGGACACTAGTTTAATTTGTACAGGGTTCATAATCTGGACACTAGTTTCCTTTGTACAGGGTTCATAATCTGGACACTAGTTTCATTTGTACAGGGTTCATAATCTGGACACTAGTTTCCTTTGTACAGGGTTCATAATCTGGACACTAGTTTCATTTGTACAGGGTTCATAATCTGGACACTAGTTTCATTTGTACAGGGTTCATAATCTGGACACTAGTTTAATTTGTACAGGGTTCACGGTGTTCATAATCTGGACACTAGTTTCATTTGTACAGGGTTCATATTCTGGACACTAGTTTTCCTTTGTAATTTGTACAGGGTTCATAATCTGGACACTAGTTTCATTTGTACAGGGTTCATAATCTGGACACTAGTTTCCTTTGTACAGGGTTCATAATCTGGACACTAGTTTCATTTGTACAGGGTTCATATTCTGGACACTAGTTTAATTTGTACAGGGTTCATAATCTGGACACTAGTTTCATTTCATAATCTGGACAGGGTTCATAATCTGGACACTAGTTTAATTTGTACAGGGTTCATATTCTGGACACTAGTTTAATTTGTACAGGGTTCATATTTGTACAGGGTGTTCATAATCTGGACACTAGTTTCCTTTGTACAGTATATTCTGGACACTAGTTTCATTTGTTTCATAATCTGGACACTAGTTTCATTTGTACAGGGTTCATAATCTGGACACTAGTTTCAGTTTACAGGGTTCATATTCTGGACAGTTTCCTTTGTACAGGGTTCATAATCTGGACACTAGTTTCATTTGTACAGGGTTTCATAATCTGTTTCCTTTGTACAGTGTTCATATTCTGGACACTAGTTTCATTTGTACAGGGTTCATATTCTGGACACTAGTTTAATTTGTACAGGGTGTTCTTTGTACAGGGTTCATAATCTGGACACTAGTTTCATTTGTACAGTATAATCTGGACACTAGTTTCATTTGTACATAATCTGGACACTAGTTTCCTTTGTACAGGGTTCATATTCTGGACACTAGTTTCATTTGTACAGGGTTCATATTCTGGACACTAGTTTCATTTGTACAGTATAATCACTAGTTTTTTTACGGTGTTCATAATCTGGACACTAGTTTCCTTTGTACAGTGTTCATAATCTGGACACTAGTTTTATTTGTACAGGGTTCATATTCTGGACACTAGTTTAATTTGTACAGGGTTCATAATCTGGACACTAGTTTCATTTGTACAGGTTCATATTCTGGACACTAGTTTTATTTGTACCTTTCATATTCTGGACACTAGTTTAATTTGGGGTTCATAATCTGGACACTAGTTTATTTGTAGTTTCCAGGGTTCATAATCTGGACACTAGTTTCATTTGTACTAGTTTCATTTGTTTCATTTGTACAGGGTTCATATTCTGGACACTAGTTTAATTTGTACAGGGTTCATAATCTGGACACTAGTTTCATTTGTACAGGGTTCATAATCTGGACACTAGTTTCATTTGTACAGGGTTCATATTCTGGACACTAGTTTAATTTGTACAGTACGGTGTTCATAATCTGGACACTAGTTTCCTTTGTACAGTGTTCATATTCTGGACACTAGTTTCATTTGTACAGTGTTCATAATCTGGACACTAGTTTTATTTGTACAGGGTTCATATTCTGGACACTAGTTTAATTTGTACAGGGTTCATAATCTGGACACTAGTTTCATTTGTACAGGGTTCATATTCTGGACACTAGTTTCCTTTGTACAGGGTTCATAATCTGGACACTAGTTTCATTTGTACAGGGTTCATAATCTGGACACTAGTTTCATTTGTTCATATTCTGGACACTAGGGGGTTCATATTCTGGACACTAGTTTAATTTGTACAGGGTTCATAATCTGGACACTAGTTTCCTTTGTACAGGGTTCATAATCTGGACACTAGTTTCATTTGTACAGGGTTCATATTCTGGACACTAGTTTCATTTGTACAGGGTTCATATTCTGGACACTAGTTTCATTTGTACAGGGTTCATAATCTGGACACTAGTTTCCTTTGTACAGGGTTCATAATCTGGACACTAGTTTCATTTGTACAGGGTTCATATTCTGGACACTAGTTTCATTTGTACAGGGTTCATAATCTGGACACTAGTTTCATTTGTACAGTACGGTGTTCATAATCTGGACACTAGTTTAATTTGTACAGGGTTCATATTCTGGACACTAGTTTAATTTGTACAGTACGGTGTTCATAATCTGGACACTAGTTTCCTTTGTACAGTGTTCATAATCTGGACACTAGTTTCATTTGTACAGGGTTCATATTCTGGACACTAGTTTAATTTGTACAGGTTTCATAATCTGGACACTAGTTTCATTTGTACAGGGTTCATATTCTGGACACTAGTTTAATTTGTACAGGGTTCATAATCTGGACACTAGTTTAATTTGTACAGTACGGTGTTCATAATCTGGACACTAGTTTCCTTTGTACAGGGTTCATATTCTGGACACTAGTTTCATTTGTACAGGGTTCTAATCTGACACTAGTTTCATTTGTACAGGGTTCATAATCTGGACACTAGTTTCATTTGTAAGGTTCATATTCTGGACACTAGTTTCATTTATACAGGGTTCATATTCTGGACACTAGTTTAATTTGTACAGTACGGTGTTCATAATCTGGACACTAGTTT
>NC_056448.1:45998391-46028481 GCF_018296145.1 Oncorhynchus tshawytscha | reverse complement strand
ACTTCGTTCAGTTACGTATTGCTCATGAGTTTTAAATTAGTCCGTTTTTCTACTATTGGCTGAATGAGAAGATAAATATGAATTCTCTCTCCTATTTCCAACTGAATTGATTGACAGTTTTGGTAGTTCTAAAATCCTCCCCATTTCCAAATGGTCAATATCCCCCGCTGCTGTTTTCCTGGTCCATGATGATGTCATGGTTCCACCTCTTTCCACCCCCACGCCATGACCTCTGGGAGGTACTCTCACTGCTGCAGCTCCTGATTGGACTGGCCGGACAGAGAGAGAGAACCAATTGTTTTGGTCATCGGTGTGTCTGCTTTCTTCATCACTTCTAATACAATGGCGTTAACAGGGGTTCTGAAACCTTTTTCAGCTCCAGAAACCAAATGAGAAATTGACCGTCCTCCTGTGACCCAATTGGTCCTCAACGACCCAAATTAAACAAGTGTGTGTGTGATTATAGATGTATTCACATAACTCAAGACCCACCTCTCACATGTCCAAGGCCCACTTTGGTCCCTGACACAGTTTAATAAACCCTGTGTAGAGTGTTTCTCTCAAAACAAACTCTGGTCCTAGAGGCCCACTAAGTAAGCTGGCTCTCACTCCAGCAGGGCACTGTTAGAGGCCATTATAAGTCATGTTTAATTGTTTCTGGGAAACCAATACAGTGATGATTCATTTGAAATTTTTTTTCTTTTTTTTCATTTTCATGTGGACAAACAGTCTGTCGAAAGGTGAGTTCATTTAGATCATGACTATATGCTAGCAGATACCGCAAAGACTGGAAGTCTATGGGTAACGACAGTTAGCATTGGCTCGCAAAACTACCTATAACTTCCTTCATACTGGGCACAGAGGCATAACAATCGTATCCACGAATTCATCGAACTCTGGGGAAGTAGATAAAATCCAGAAGTATCCCTTTAATCCGTTGCTGGGTGATTTGTTTGGCTTTGACAAAATAGAGAACACCACATGCATTACTGGAGGGTTGCCTTCATTGGGGTTAAGCTATAACAATGAATTCAGAAAATACAATTGCCAATCCAATTCCTGACATGGATATAAGTGTACTGGATCAACCTTAACGTGAAAATATTGTGAAAATCTTGTACAGGATAATATTTATAGATTCATTCAAGCGGTCTGGTTTTGAAATCAGAAAAGCATTCCAGTTGATTTACAGATGTGGTCACAGAAGATAACAAGAGAAACATGTTGGGTTCAATTATTCCACTGCGAACCATTATTCAGATAAATAAAAACCTAAGTATTTTGTGAATTATGAGTTCTGGAAACACTTAAGACAAAGTTCTGGTTCACCATTCAAAAGCTCTAAACTATGCGAAAGGCTAGCCCATGTTCACGTCATAGGTCACCAGCATAAACTATGTGAAAGGCTGGCCCATGTTCACGTCATAGGTCACCAGCATAAACTATGTGAAAGGCTAGCCCATGTTCACGTCATAGGTCACCAGCATAAACTATGTGAAAGGCTAGCCCATGTTCACGTCATAGGTCACCAGCATAAACTATGTGAAAGGCTAGCCCATGTTCACGTCATAGGTCACCAGCATAAACTATGTGAAAGGCTAGCCCATGTTCACGTCATAGGTCACCAGCATAAACTATGTGAAAGGCTAGCCCATGTTCACGTCATAGGTCACCAGCATAAACTATGTGAAGGCTAGCCCATGTTCACGTCATAGGTCACCAGCATAAACTATATGAAAGGCTAGCCCATGTTCACGTCATAGGTCACCAGCATAAACTATGTGAAAGGCTAGCCCATGTTCACGTCATAGGTCACCAGCATAAACTATGTGAAAGGCTAGCCCATGTTCACGTCATAGGTCACCAGCATAAACTATGTGAAAGGCTAGCCCATGTTCACGTCATAGGTCACCAGCATAAACTATGTGAAAGGCTAGCCCATGTTCACGTCATAGGTCACCAGCATAAACTATGTGAAAGGCTAGCCCATGTTCACGTCATAGGTCACCAGCATAAACTATGTGAAAGGCTAGCCCATGTTCACGTCATAGGTCACCAGCATAAACTATGTGAAAGGCTAGCCCATGTTCACGTCATAGGTCACCAGCATAAACTATATGAAAGGCTAGCCCATGTTCACGTCATATGTCACCAGCATAAACTATGTGAAAGGCTAGCCCATGTTCACGTCATAGGTCACCAGCATAAACTATGTGAAAGGCTAGCCCATGTTCACGTCATATGTCACCAGCATAAACTATATGAAAGGCTAGCCCATGTTCACGTCATAGGTCACCAGCATAAACTATATGAAAGGCTAGCCCATGTTCACGTCATATGTCACCAGCATAAACTATATGAAAGGCTAGCCCATGTTCACGTCATAGGTCACCAGCATAAACTATATGAAAGGCTAGCCCATGTTCACGTCATAGGTCACCAGCATAAACTATATGAAAGGCTAGCCCATGTTCACGTCATAGGTCACCAGCATAAACTATGTGAAAGGCTAGCCCATGTTCACGTCATAGGTCACCAGCATAAACTATGTGAAAGGCTAGCCCATGTTCACGTCATAGGTCACCAGCATAAACTATATGAAAGGCTAGCCCATGTTCACGTCATAGGTCACCAGCATAAACTATATGAAAGGCTAGCCCATGTTCACGTCATAGGTCACCAGCATAAACTATGTGAAAGGCTAGCCCATGTTCACGTCATATGTCACCAGCATAAACTATGTGAAAGGCTAGCCCATGTTCACGTCATAGGTCACCAGCATAAACTATGTGAAAGGCTAGCCCATGTTCACGTCATAGGTCACCAGCATAAACTATGTGAAAGGCTAGCCCATGTTCACGTCATAGGTCACCAGCATAAACTATATGAAAGGCTAGCCCATGTTCACGTCATATGTCACCAGCATAAACTATGTGAAAGGCTAGCCCATGTTCACGTCATATGTCACCAGCATAAACTATATGAAAGGCTAGCCCATGTTCATGTCATGTCACCAGCATAAACTATGTGAAAGGCTAGCCCATGTTCACGTCATGTCACCAGCATAAACTATATGAAAGGCTAGCCCATGTTCACGTCATATGTCACCAGCATAAACTATATGAAAGGCTAGCCCATGTTCACGTCATATGTCACCAGCATAAACTATGTGAAAGGCTAGCCCATGTTCACGTCATAGGTCACCAGCATAAACTATGTGAAAGGTTAGCCCATGTTCACGTCATAGGTCACCAGCATAAACTATGTGAAAGGCTAGCCCATGTTCACGTCATAGGTCACCAGCATAAACTATGTGAAAGGCTAGCCCATGTTCACGTCATAGGTCACCAGCATAAACTATGTGAAAGGCTAGCCCATGTTCACGTCATAGGTCACCAGCATAAACTATATGAAAGGCTAGCCCATGTTCACGTCATATGTCACCAGCATAAACTATGTGAAAGGCTAGCCCATGTTCACGTCATATGTCACCAGCATAAACTATATGAAAGGCTAGCCCATGTTCACGTCATGTCACCAGCATAAACTATATGAAAGGCTAGCCCATGTTCACGTCATATGTCACCAGCATAAACTATATGAAAGGCTAGCCCATGTTCATGTCATGTCACCAGCATAAACTATGTGAAAGGCTAGCCCATGTTCACGTCATGTCACCAGCATAAACTATATGAAAGGCTAGCCCATGTTCACGTCATATGTCACCAGCATAAACTATATGAAAGGCTAGCCCATGTTCACGTCATATGTCACCAGCATAAACTATGTGAAAGGCTAGCCCATGTTCACGTCATAGGTCACCAGCATAAACTATGTGAAAGGCTAGCCCATGTTCACGTCATATGTCACCAGCATAAACTATGTGAAAGGCTAGCCCATGTTCACGTCATATGTCACCAGCATAAACTATGTGAAAGGTTAGCCCATGTTCACGTCATATGTCACCAGCATAAACTGTGTGAAAGGCTAGCCCATGTTCATGTCATAGGTCACCAGCATAAACTATGTGAAAGGCTAGCCCATGTTCACGTCATATGTCACCAGCATAAACTGTGTGAAAGGCTAGCCCATGTTCATGTCACCAGCATATCTCCACTGCATATTTTTTCCCTCACTAAAATTGGGTTTTATTTGATAACCTTAATGGGTTCGCAAGAGAAATAACAACGCATGACACGTACATGTGACCAAGTGGGGGGGTGACACACCCATTAATGACCTAAGACAGATTTTTTTTAAAAGGCCTGTAATTATGGTGCTGTAATAAAATCTTGATAGATGTGCTGAGCAAGATGAATAGTACCTTGTTTCAAAGCAGCAATTGATGCAGGTACTTCTCTATTCTACTGGAGCATAACGTTTTTTTGCCAGATCGACACCCAAGCGCTGCCACGGTGCTTTTAGTGTTGATGACTACACACAATGATTACCTGGAGCTATTCGTTCATAAATCATACAGCTGGGAAAACCACAAAAATGTCATACTTAACATTTTGCACCATAGATTCAAGAAGTCTGTTTGAATATTATTATTATTTTTAAACATCTGCAATATCGCTTATTTTCATACCTACACTTCTCAACCGGCTCCTTGGAAAGGACACTGCTACGTGTCATTTAAGTCCCATGTGTTGCGTGGGCTTGAGCAGAGTGCTTGGGCCCACCATACATACGGGTAAACACACCAGGATGGTCTGCTGGTATAAATAGGACCTCAGCATAGACGGAAGACACCCTGTACAACAGGTTAGAGTCCCACGTAATGTCAATAACTCCCTAGACGATCTTTAGGATGTTCAAAATAACACTTTGTTTGGTGGCAACTGCAAACTGTTGACATATTACTTTAGCCAACTACCCTCAATACACTGCCAACTACCCTCAATACACTGCCAACTACCCTCAATACGCTGCCAACTACCCTCAATACGCTGCCAACTACCCTCAATACACTGCCAACTACCCTCAATACACTGCCAACTACCCTCAATACACTGCCAACTACCCTCAATACACTGCTAACTACCCTCAATACACTGCCAACTACCCTCAATACACTGCCAACTACCCTCAATACACTGCTAACTACCCTCAATACACTGCCAACTACCCTCAATACACTGCCAACTACCCTCAATACACTGCCAACTACCCTCAATACACTGCCAACTACCCTCAATACACTGCTAATTGCTGACATAGGTAAAGTACTAACTACCCTCAATACACTGCCAACTGCTGACATAGGTAAAGTACTAACTACCCTCAATATGCTTGAAAACTTAGTTGCTACATGTTCAGTTGACGGTGAACTAATCAAACTGAATATCTGTGTATAGTATTATAGATAAACTGTGTGTATGTGGGGGTGGGGTGGGTGGGGGGGATCTACTCAACTTTTAATGAATGAATTAAATGGTGAACTGAGGGGAGCTCGAGTGAACAAGCGTCCATAGGGACAGCAGTATTGGTGTGAACCTCAAGGCCTAGTGGCCATTAGAGGTACTACTCCAGGGTTTGTTTGTCGGTCCCAGGAGAACCTCTGGATTGCACAACATGTTGCCATGCGTTAAGGAACAGCAGGCGATGAATGGGATGTTCCCTCAATAAAACTAGCTGACTAGTATGGCTACAAAGGAAGCCATATTCACACCAGTGTGGATGTAGAGCAGTCTCCTCATGTTTACATTTCTGTGTTGTTATTCAGTGTATTCTTTTCTAAATCTGTACTTTGTGTGACAATTATTGTTTGTGTGTTTTGTTGAGCAGCCCTCCCACTGGTCAATAAGCAGAGGATACGAGGAAGATTTGAGTGTTTGACTGTGTTGCTGGAGTCTAACAGTGTGGTTAATTTTCTCATTCATCCTAGAACCAATATTCTCAGTGGCCAAGTGGTCTGAACTCACCTTGGCTATTTTAACAAAATGGCTCAGTATTTCTGCTCGGATCTTCAGTGTCTGGGCAGTCAAAATTTCTCTCACCAGCCAAAAGCTAACCTGCAAAAAAACAACAACAAGTACATAATTACTGAGTATACATATGGAGAACAGTATTAAAAAAGACACACACAATCTAGACATCAGTCTGCATTACCGACTCGTGACAGCAGGATGAAACCGGATGGTATTCTTTTCAATGAGACAACCATTCCTACCATAAAATTATTATAGAAAATTAGACAAATTATCCCCATTTTTTTAGATTGGTAAATTAGTAGTCAGTCTAGCGGGAGACCCCAAGGACCAACCAGGAATGAATAGGCCTACCTCTACACTGTTCCAAGTCATTAGACACACACTGCAATAACAACAAATGCCGTTCAACAGTTTATTAACTCTCCATAGCCATGGTGGGTGATCAGATTAGAGTCACGAGTGAGAATCACTCACTTAACACTGTGGTTAGTGAGCAGTAGTCACTCATTTCTAACTTTGCGATTAAAAGCAATAGCAGCTGGAGTCTGTGCATGTCTTGTCAGAAATGGGCAAGGCAACACAGGGGACGCTCAACCAAGCCCATAACCCCTACAAGGTCTGGTCCATGAATCTCCTTAGAGGCCGGGAGGGAAATTCAATTGAGAAAAACCACTAGCTTAAGGAGAACTCATTTCTGAATTTACCCACACAAAAAAAAAAAAAATGGGAAGAAAATCTGAAGCAAAACCCGCAATAACACTAGACATGGAAACCCATTAAAAGCCATTTGGTTTCCTTGATTGTATTTGTGCCGCAAACACTGTGTGCCATCCACATGGGCTTAGCTTGGCAGAGCCTCACAAACCCCAAATGAGTTTTAACAAAGGGCATTTGCAGTGGTATTGTGTGTGTGTGTGTGTGTGTGTGTGTGTGTGTGTGTGTGTGTGTGTGTGTGTGTGTACGCACGTGTGTGTGTGTGTACGCGTGTGTGTGTGCGCGCGCGTGTGTGCGCGCGCGCGCGCGTGTGTGTGCGCGCGTGTGTGTGTGTGTGTGTGTGTGTACGCGCGTGTGTGCGCGTGTGTGTGCGTGTGTGTGTACGCGCGCGTGTGTGTGTGTGTGTACGCGTGTGTGCGCGTGTGTGTGTGTGTACGCGTGTGTGCGCGTGTGTGTGTGTACGCGCGTGTGTGTGTGTGTACGCGCGTGTGTGTGTGTGTACGCGCGTGTGTGTGTGTGTACGCGCGCGTGTGTGTGTGTGTGTACGTACTGTAGATGACGGCTTTCTGGAACCCACAGAGTTATTTCACCCATGTGAACAGAAGGAGAGACGCATGATGAATCCAAACCGTTCTTGACAACAACTTGCCCTTTTCACCTACATCTGACAGTTTTATTATGCTCGAAGGCTAATTCCTTTATCATGTGGGGGCAAAAGCTCTGCTTTTCAGTTTTTCACTGGAAAATATAAATGAACTTTGCTTGTAACGCAGCTCAACTGGCTATCACCGTGACAGGAATTGCTGTCTGGTTCTGACTGGGCAGTTCCTTCCTGTTACGACAGGTTTAGGTTTTTTGACAGGAAGATAACCTGCTATAATCTTCTGGTTCTGGCCTATGTCAGATTTACTGTAACAGCTCCGGAGGAAACAGAGACCACAGGGTAAACCAGAGATTCTACAGTGAACACCATTAAGCCAGATCCTGGGACTTCCACCTGTAAGCCTCAATTTGACAGACAACCATCATGATATATTTCCTGCCGAGTACCCAGGGGCTTGTTCCAGCTCCAATGCTTTTCTCAGATACTAGCCCTGGAGAATGGGGCAAACTATAGCCCTGAATAGGAGCCCTGGAATTGGCCAGGCAATAGCCCTGAATAGGAGCCCTGAAAGGGCCTGTGTATAGCCCTGAATAGGAGCCCTGAAAGGGCCTGTGTATAGCCCTGAATAGGAGCCCTGAAAGGGCCTGTGTATAGCCCTGAATAGGAGCCCTGAAAGGGCCTGTGTATAGCCCTGAATAGGAGCCCTGAAAGGGCCTGTGTATAGCCCTGAAAGGGCCTGTGTATAGCCCTGAATAGGAGCCCTGAATAGGAGCCCTGTGGGATCCTATGCACTGTAAGTACTGTATACCTTTTCAATCTGGCAGTAAACAAGCTTCACTGTAAACATGTGCCATGATACTAATCATAGTAAACAGAACCTCCACAGTAGGGATCCAGAAACAGGGTGTTTTCACTCTAAATCTTTGAATGGTTATGGGGTCCGTGCAAGTAGTTCATGGTCTGAAGGTGAATTAGCCTCAAACGTGATTGAATGTTTGTCCGCTAGCAAACATGGTGACCTTTAACCCTGATGTTTACTATAGGTACGGCTCATGGGTGGGACCGGTGCTGGGTACACCACACAACACAACATGAAGCAGATACATGATCGTGTACCTTTGGGGACAACCTATCAAGACGCAGGGATACAGTAATATACAATGTGTTATGGTATAAGAGGAGGAAACCTGCATCTATATACTTTGCCATGTTAAAACTGCCCAGGCGTCAGCCGGAGACTACCACTGTTCAGTGGATTACTTCAAACCGTAGTCAAATATGAAAGAGAAATCTCACTACAATGTCTGTTTACCCACTTACCCTTTAACTACCCACTATGCATTGATAAAACAAACACTAACTAGCCACTATTCATTGATAAAATAAATAGTAAAGTCCCACTGTGCATCAGTAAAAAAAAGTGTTTTAAAATGTTAAAAAATTTACCTTGAACTATTCATCGACAGGACAAACATTTTAAACTATCCACTGTTCATTGATAAAACAGCATTTTACAACTAGGCTTTCAGAAATGTTTTGGTCTTAGCCATTCCATGTTTTGGTTTTGGTCTTAGCCATTCCATGTTTTGGTTTTGGTCTTAGCCATTCCATGTTTTGGTTTTGGTCTTAGCCATTCCATGTTTTGGTTTTGGTCTTAGCCATTCCATGTTTTGGTTTTGGTCTTAGCCATTCCATGTTTTGGTCTTAGCCATTCCATGTTTTGGTTTTGGGCTTAGCCATTCCATGTTTTGGTTTTGGTCTTAGCCATTCCATGTTTTGGTTTTGGGCTTAGCCATTCCAACTGAGGATGAGGTAGTTCTCCTGGGACACGCATAACATCAGCAAATCACTGAGGATCCTCTCAAACCAACATCATTACTGTCACAGCGGAAACCGGGAGAGATCAATATCGCCTCACCAGAAAACAATTAGGTTCATGTTATTACGTTACAGTGCCTTCAGAAACTATTCACACCCCTAGACTTTTTCAACATTTTGTTGTGTTACAGCCGGAATTATAAATTGATTGAGAATGTGTCACTGGCCTACACACAATACCCCATAATGTCAAAGTGGAATTATGTTGGAATTTATTACAAATGAATTGAAAATGAAAAGTTGAAATGTTTTATGGGTCAATAAGTATTCAACCCTTTGTTATAGCAAGGCTAAATAAGTTCAAGAGTAAAAATGTGAAAGTGAAACACTGGAATGGTAGATTTGCAGTGAAAGAATGTGCAAAGTAGAGATAGAAATAATGGGGTGAAAAGGAGAAAAATAAATAAATACAGTAGAGAAAGAGGTAGTTGTTTGTGCTAAATTATAGATGGGCTATGTACAGGTGCAGTAATCTGTGAGAGGCTCTGACAGCTGGTGCTTAAAGCTAGTGAGGGAGATGAGTGTTTACAGTTTGAGAGATTTTTGTAGTTCGTTCCAGTCATTGGCAGCAGAGAACTGGAAGGAGAGGGGCGTAAAGGAAGAGTTTGTTTTGGGGTGACCAGAGAGCTATACCTGCTGGATTGCGTGCTACAGGTTGGGTGCTGCTATGGTGACCAGCGAGCTGAGATAAGGGGGACTTTACCTAGCAGGGTCTTGTAGATGACCTGGAGCCAGTGGGTTTGGCGACGAGTATGAAGGGCGGGCCAGCCAACGAGAGCATATAGGTCACAGTGGTGGGTAGTATATGGGGCTTTGGTGAAAAAACGGATGGCACTGTGATAGACTGCATCCAGTTTGTTGCCTTGGCAACAGCTAACAGGGATCCTTAATAAATACTTCTCTGTGTAGCAGGCACACGTAAAAGTATTGCTCAATTCCCACAAACTGGAACGTAACGTTGAGGATTAAGTTCAAGAATGACACAATTTCATGCGTCCAACATCTAAAATAACATGTGTGTTTTTGGAGCCTTTTTTTCATGCTTTGTTCTGTGTGTAAATGCAGAATGAGTATGAGGAAGTCTATCGCTGGTGGGGAAAGTGAAATCTCACAACAACAAAAAAAACACTTCCATAGCATGCCATTTTACATCCCAAAACAGATTGAGTTTTTAAAAAATTTAAAAGTGAACTTGTCTTTTAACATCGCAGGCAGGCTCAGGGCAAAGGCCAGATGGTGTTCCGAGTTATAAAATATTATGTTTCGAAATTTAAAAACTCTAGCAATGTCTGAGCTCCACCTTCGAAGCACAGTAAGTAACAGTCTGATCGGAGTGTCTGTTAAGACATTTAACTGGCACCGTTCCATGGCCTACGGTCTGGGATTTGGGAAGCTGTTCAAATGGTCTTCATTCACCTTGATTCAGCTGTAAATCCTAACTTCAATTTAGGTAAAATGTGCACTCAGTAATGCATTGATGTCAAAGGGACACTTTAAAAAAAAAAGTTTTTAAAAAAGAGAAAATTCACCTAAATTAGCACCACAATGAAGATCTGGTGGTGGTCAGTCTAAAACTCCCTTTTCAAACGGGTAACCTGCAATGAGCTAAACCTCTGGCTTGAGGACGTGACTGATCTGAATGTTACACCTTTCAAACTAGCGCTCGTGGCAATCCTTAAGATGGATACTAGTGCAATGTGCTTGGATCAGGAGGGGCCTTTAAAAAAAAGTTTTTTTAGCGGGCCCTGAATTGAAAGGGTCATTACATCATCCACTGTGCTGCTTTCCACCCTTGCCATTTGACACAAATTGGGCCGTTGCTCATGAGCTAACGAGAGACACTTATCCGAAAGCCCTTTGAGGAGGCGCCAGAGACGTTGAGTGTTGGACGGGGTCTAATCCCTCGCTAAGCTCTAAGGGCACCAGGGCTCCCTGTATCCTGGGTACCTATGAGGAATTAGCTATGGTTCTGCAACAGGGTCTTGAGAAGGAGTGGAGGAGAGAACGGGGAAACCGATATGCAACTTGGAGTGTATCCCCCCCCCTCCCTCACAGTATCATCATCATCATCATTCTTTCCGTGAATGTTGTGGGCGGCTACTGCGGCTCAAAGCTCCACCTGCCAGGGAACCCCACACGTTCTAGAGTGGAAGTGGAGAGGGGTGAGTGTGTGTGAGCGAGCGAGAGATAAAGAGCGATAGAGAGAGAGAGAGAGACACAGGCAGTTCTGAGGTTGATCATGTGATGGAAGGGATGATTCAATACTCGCTATGACAACATGGCATTTTTATCTCAGCGGAGGCCAAGAGACACTTAAAAAAGAAAAAAGGAGCTCAGTGTAATCCCACAGTGTCAATGAATCATTCACTCCTCAGGTCAACATAAACCTCCAGGAATGTATCAGTAGAACAAGTCAATAACATGGTTGATAGCACTCCACTCCTTGGAGCATCTCTGAGCGATGTCTCCTTTTCAAACTATGGCTTCATCCCAGCTAAAACGCTCCCAGGAAATGAACCCGCAGAGGAGAATGGAACCAAAATGAAACCGACAACAACACATGGTAATGCTACACGGGATCCATCTGAAATAAATATCTTTTTTAATACATGTTATACAAAAGAACACGTTAACACGAATCCATATACTAAATACTAAACGAGTCCAGCAACATGGCCAGGACCAATAGCATCACAATTATGCTTCTGTCTGTTGTGAAATAACAGTGTGCGTTTGTTTCCCCTCAGGACATTGGGTGAGGGATACAGCAAACCTACCATTTCTCAAGCCGTAATCAAAACACATCCGTTGTGTGCAACACACTACAGCGAAAAGGAAAACCTCCTTTAAACCTGCTAAATTTAATGCCAAAATGTAGATTTCAACCTAAATAGACATACGCAAAAGTAATTATCACGAGGGCCATAAACAACGCATAGTAACGCTTATTACTCGTCACAACGTCATCTTTAGGCACCAAGTGACTTTATCCCTCTTTGACCAAGAGGTCTTGTTTCAATTCTACAAAATTATTTTGAAATCCATCTGCAAACTTCAGAACAAGATGCTGCTGCTTTGCTGCGATCGCTAGGCTCCTCCCACTTCATATGCCGTATTGTAAGCAGAGCTGCGAGGTTCACAGCCAGAGGAAATGGATCCTTTGTTTGGATAGGCCAGAAAACTGTAACGTGTCGGGACAAGCGGGACAACCAGAGCGTTCACAGAGTTCACAGCAATTGATGTTGCACCGTTCACGGAGCACACTGTACACAAGAATGTCGGTCGGGAAATGGTGCAGAACTACTTAAAGTCCACTAAATAGGGGGACTTACTGTTTAAAAAAGGTTTTTGAATTCCTCGCCAATCAACGACTAAAAGTTTACATCCTGTTTCTCCCGTTTCCAAGACGCTATATATATTTTTTTTTAAATGTAATGCACGATTGGTTTGAACCATTCTGCTGATTATGCTTCAGTGGTCATGCAACAGTCAACATCTCAAGTGTTTACGGGAATCCAAGAGAGAATCCCAGATACCCTCCATGTTCGTGAAACAGTCACCCAGATGTCCTTCGATGGACAAGGATGTAAAAGGAAGCTAGAGGGGGAATTAGGATCTTTCAGAGGACCTCTTTCTCTCTGGCCTATGGAGGCGTATGCAGGTGACCCTTCAAGTACCCAACCCAACCTTCCTTCACATGTGTGGCCATCTTTCCAGAACCATGGAGCCAGCTAGTCATGTTTGGTCTAATTGTGTCGTAAAAAAAAACAGACCCAACCACCAGCTAAGAGACGGGTCATTTAAGTCATTTAAGTCTAAATATGGACGTTTATTTAAGTTAACTCAGCACTCTTCCATTTTGGCAACAAATGGGGAAAAAAAAGAAAGGATTTATTTCAAAGTGGTCCCGATCTGTTTCTAGTTATGACTTGGCTGTAATGGTAACAAATGCTTCCATTATAAATAGATCATAAACGTAAATGGCTAAATATCAGCAATCCAAGTATATGCTTCTAAATTGCACTTAGCAAAAATGAGGACTGGGAAAATAAACATAACTTCTCCTTTGAGACAATTACATTTGTACTTACGCAACTGAAAACAAAGGAATAGCATTAAAGTTAGAAATGTGTGAGATTATAAAACAGGCCAATTACAGCAATTAAATGACTGTTAACAACTGTATTTTGGCATTAATGCAATTGCACGTCTTGCCTTGGACTGTACAATGCCTTCCGGGGAAGACGTGAAAGAAAATGGAATATGCTCCGAGTGAGTCTTTTTTTTTTAGTTCCAACTTCCCGCAAATAAGTATGGACGTTCTACAAAAATCCCAAATGTATTCTACCTTTAGTGGTGAATGGACCAGTAGATCACTGAGTAGGGAGCTGCCTACAGGGCTGTCCCCATGAGCCCCAACGTGGGGATAATGAACAGCCCTGTTGAAGAGCTGTGTCCAGCTGGATCGGCAGTCGCTGAGGAATTTCACCGTCAGTGTCGCTCGGACTACGCCGTGTCCGTCCTCACATTAAAAGATATTCCATTCAAACCAAAGGTTTTCTTTAGATTACAAACCAGGGTTTCAAATGAAACCAATGTCTTTATTTCTTTCTATATCTGTACCCTCCGACTGCCAATAAAGACAGAGACAAAAAGGGGTGGAGTGGGACGGGGACAAAAGGGGGTGGAGTGGGACGGAGACAAAGGGGGGTGGAGTGGGACGGAGACAAAGGGGGGTGGAGTGGGACGGAGACAAAAGGGGGTGGAGTGGGACGGGGACAAAAGGGGGTGGAGTGGGACGGGGACAAAGGGAGAAAAAGAAACAAGCTGGCAAACCGCCCGTAGAGATCGGCTAATCGTATTTCCACCCTGCGCTTCCAGTTAGGAGCCACGTGAGGCCGATAATAGTTTAATGGCATAGCCGTCACCAGTTGGGCACAGTTTGAGATCATTTGAGATCTAAGCTGCAGAGGGTACGAGCCCAACAGACAGGACCAAGTGGGAGCCAATGACACACAGAAACAGAGGTGAGAGCCAGCGTAACACGGTAAGCCTTTTCGATGCGAAAGCTTTGAAGCCGGGCCATTTGTGACGGAAAAGTGTCAAAGAAAAACATATTGTAAGACTTCAAATCTCATTAAAAAAGGACCACAACGAAAACAGGTCTCTTGACTTCTTTGTGTATGTATCCTCGGCAATTTGGTATATGGATCTGTGGTCTGTGGTGACATTTGATGTATTTTAATGGTGTTTCACGTCTGGTTTGAATTATGAAGTGAAAAGAAGAGCAGGTCTAATAAGTGTATTCCATTAGCAAACACCTATTAAGGTTATTATGCCTCTACCAACGATGATGAGGGTCAACCAAATGATGTCCGGTTTCATTTTTTGTCCAGTGATGCCCATGGGATTAGGGCGGTGGGAGAAGATGAGGTGAAGAGATACGTCATCAAGGGAGTAATGAGAAAAGGCCCACTGCTCTGCTACGCTATTCATTTCACCTTAAGGGGTTTTCTCTAGACATAGAAAAGTAAACCGATCTCATTTTCTTCTTCCTCTCCTGAGGAACAAGATTAAATAGTATCAGGTTTTTATAAAAGACAAATCACGCAACCAAGTTCTGAAAAACCCCACCAGAAATATATGAATGAACTACCTTTTATATGGTATTCTTTTATAAAATAGATCATGTGACAAAACCACATTTCATTTGGTGAATTCAGGAAATGAGCAGGAAGAACAACAAAAAAAACAATGTAAACAAATGGGTTTTGAAGGACTCAGTTAAAAACACCATTAAGTGCAAATATTGCTATAATAAATCAACATGGTGTGTGGTCCTCGCACTACAACTCAAGAAACCATGATGTAAACCGAGACATTCCGGTCTATGATGTGAATGTATTTGTGAACCTATTATTCAACATAGAAACATGTCTTCATAAGAATTGTTGAAGGACACACCTGGTTGAACCTCCGTGTAAACGCCACCACGTTGGGCGCCAGCCGGTGTTTCTCCTTCCTGTTCCATCCACAGCTAGCCAGCTCCTGCAACACAACAAAACACACAATCAATGTGATGGCTAACTCAACAATGAACAATGGTGGAGCTAAAATGCCTTTAGAAAGTATTCTTCCTCTTCTTCCCCCAAAAAAAGGTGTGTTACAAATTAGATTAGATTGAGATTTGTTGGCATTGGCCTATGTAACCGATGTGAAATGGCTAGCTAGTTAGCGGTGGTGCGCGCTAATAGTGTTTCAAATCGGTGACGTCACTCGCTCTGAGACCTTGAAGTAGTGGTTCCCCGTGGCTTTTGTGTGGTGATGGGTAACGATGCTTCGAAGGTGGCTGTTGTTGATGTGTGCAGAGGGTCCCTGGTTCGAGCCCAGGTAGGGGCGAGGAGAGGGACGGAAGCTATACTGTTACACCGACACACAATACACCATAATGTCAAAGTGGAAATATGTTGTTGTTTGAAAATCCATTTGAGCAAATATCTCAAAACATGCATCCCGTTTTCAACACGGCACTAAAGTAAAACTGCAAAAAATGTGACAAAGAAATTAGCCTTATGTCCTGATTACAAAGCGTTATGTTTGGGGCAAATCCAATAACACATCACTGAATACCACTCTTCATAATGTCAAGCATAGTGGTGGCTACATCGTGTTATGGGTATGCTTGTAATCGTTCAGGACTGTTTTTAGGATAAAAAATAAACAGAATAGGGCTAAGCACAGGCAAAATCCTAGAGGATATCCTGGTTCAGTCTGCTTTCCATCAGACACTGGAAGATGAATTTTCAGCAGGACAATAACCTAAAACATAAGGCCAAATCTACACTGGAGTTGCTTACCAAGAGGACATTGAATGTTCCTGGGTGGCCTAGTTACAGTTTTAGCTGAAATCAGCTGGAAAATCTATGGCAAGACCTGAAAATGGCTGCCTAGCAATGATCAACAACCAACTTGACAGAGCTTGAAGAATTAAAACAATTATAAATGTGCAAATATTGTACAATCCAGGTGTCCAAAGCTCTTCAGGAAAACAAAATCAGCTGTAATCATGTATTGACTCCAAGGGTTGAATACTTATCTAATCAAGATGTATTAGTCTTCCACGTTGACATCAGTATTTTGTGTACGTCATTGACAACAAAAAATACAATTCAATTCATTTTAATCCCACTTTGTAACACAACAAAATGTGGAAAAAGTCAAGGGTGTGAATAGTTTCTGAAGGCGCTGTATAAGAAACTACATAAGAATGAGAACAACGAGGGTAATTCATTTCAAGGTTCATAGAGATGTCATGCTAAATTGCACAAATCAGTTGGAAACTTTCTGAAGAGCAAAGCCTTATAAGGACGTGATCTTTCGTTACGGGAAGACCTGAAAAGCCACTTGTATGCACATTGACTGAATAAATGTGTTAGTTTTCCCCCACAGCTTTGAATACATGATCTAGTTTCAATTCTTGTTACTCACACCAATTACTTAATTCACATGGATTATTTTCATTAACAGAAGCCTATACATGCCATTTGTTGGCAGTGAAAAGATGAAGGAATTCCAAAAACTTCTGATTTTCACTTTACAAGAATGAAGATGCCCAAAACTGGAAATAATGAATTCGTATCACGGACACATATGGACTGTCACATTGCATTACTTGCAATGACAAAAACAAACCATAAACATTAGTCTTCCAAGCGCACTGTAACTCGATAGTTCCACCTCAATCCACTCTGTCCTTTCTTTCCATCATATATTTTAACAGATGTTCCGATATCACAGGCAAGCACGTCTGCAGGGAGACGTTAAGCCAAATGATGTTCCTCTGGAAAAATAAAGGACATAACTGTGTCCCACAAGGCTGTATAGAGGAAGTCTGGGGAGTTTTATATATATATCTTTTTTTTAATCACATTTTCCCCTTGGTTTGCGATGAGAAACCATTGAGCCAAGATCCTCTAAGAATTCAACCAATTAAGAAGAGACAACTGTTAAATAAACCCACTTATATACACTGGGGCCCGAGGGCCTCTCCAGGTTGGGGTTAGCAACAGCTCAATACACCAGGGCCCGAGGGCCTCTCCAGGTTGGTGTTAGCAACAGCTCAAAACACTAGGGCCTGAGGGCCTCTCCAGGTTGGTGTTAGCAACAGCTCAAAACACTAGGGCCTGAGGGCCTCTCCAGGTTGGTGTTAGCAACAGCTCAATACACTAGGGCCTGAGGGCCTCTCCAGGTTGGTGTTAGCAACAGCTCAATACACTAGGGCCCTGAGGGCCTCTCCAGGTTGGTGTTAGCAACAGCTCAATACACTAGGGCCCTGAGGGCCTCTCCAGGTTGGTGTTAGCAACAGCTCAATACACCAGAGCCTGAGGGCCTCTCCAGGTTGGTGTTAGCAACAGCTCAATACACTAGGGCCTGAGGGCCTCTCCAGGTTGGTGTTAGCAACAGCTCACAAACAGCATCTGGAGCTCACAGCTAATTACAGAAAACAGGAGGATCACCAAGGTTATGGTCTTCAGGACATTCACAAAGTGCTGCTTTATTTCACATTTTTACACAATTTTCCTCCTTAATTTCTCTCGTCTCATCACTGCAACTCCCCATCCGGCTCGGGAGGCGAAGGTCGAATCATGCGTCCTTTAAAACATGACCCGCCAAACCGTGCTTCTTAACACCTGCCTGCTTCACCCGGAAGCCAGCCGCACCAATGTGTCAGAGGAAAAACAGTTCAACTGACAACAGGATTCAGCCTGCAGGCGCCTGGCCCACCAGAAGGAGTCGCTAAAGCGCAGTGAGCCAAGTAAAGCCCCCTCAGCCAAACCCTCCCCTAACTCAGACGATGCTGGGTCAATTGTGCGGCATCTTATGGAACTCCCAATCATGACCGGTTGTGATACTGCCCGCGATTGTGATACTTAACAGGAGGCCTCACGCTCCCCTGGGCCTCACGCTCCCCTTCAACAGGAGGCCTCACGCTCCCCTTCAACAGGAGGCCTCACGCTCCCCTTCAACAGGAGGCCTCACGCTCCCCTTCAACAGGAGGCCTCAGCTCCCCTTCAACAGGAGGCCTCACGCTCCCCTTCAACAGGAGGGCCTCACGCTCCCCTTCAACAGGAGGCCTCACGCTCCCCTTCAACAGGAGGCCTCACGCTCCCCTTCAACAGGAGGCCTCACGCTCCCCTTCAACAGGAGGCCTCACGCTCCCCTTCAACAGGAGGCCTCACGCTCCCCTTCAACAGGAGGCCTCACGCTCCCCTTCAACAGGAGGCCTCTCCCCCAAACTCCCCTTTAACTGCATTCCAGACAATACCCAGGTATAGGAATTTTCTACACTTCTTTTATTATCAAGGTAGAGTGTATACCGTGTCTAAGAAGTAGGAAAAGGTTTCAAACTATGGTATGGGAAGTAGGGGGTGCTAATAAAATCAAATCAAATTTTATTTGTCACATACACATGGTTAGCAGATGTTAATGCGAGTGTAGCGAAATGCTTGTGCTTCTAGTTCCGACAATGCAGTAATAACCAACAAGTAATCTAACTAACAATTCCAAAACTACTGTCTTATACACAGTGTAAGGGGATAAAGAATATGTACATAAGGATATATGAATGAGTGATGGTACAGAGCAGCATAGGCAAGATACAGTAGCTGATATCGAGTACAGTACATACATATGAGATGAGTATGTAAACAAAGTGGCATAGTTAAAGTGGCTAGTGATACATGTATTACATAAGGATGCAGTCGATGATATAGAGTACAGTATATACGTATGCCTATGAGATGAATAATGTAGGGTAAGTAACATTATATAAGGTAGCATTGTTTATATATTTACATCATTTCCCATCAATTCCCATTATTAAAGTGGCTGGAGTTGAGTCAGTGTCATTGTCAGTGTGTTGGCAGCAGCCACTCAATGTTAGTGGTGGCTGTTTAACAGTCTGATGGCCTTGAAATAGAAGCTGTTTTTCAGTCTCTCGGTCCCAGCTTTGATGCACCTGTACTGACCTCGCCTTCTGGATGATAGGGGGTGAACAGGCAGTGGCTCGGGTGGTTGATGTCCTTGATGATCTTTATGGCCTTCCTGTAGCATCGGGTGGTGTAGGTGTCCTAGAGGGCAGGTAGTTTGCCCCGGTGATGCGTTGTGCAGACCTCACTACCCTCTGGAGAGCCTTACGGTTGAGGGCGGAGCAGTTGCCGTACCAGGCGGTGATACAGCCCGCCAGGATACTCTCGATTGTGCATCTGTAGAAGTTTGTGAGTGCTTTTGGTGACAAGCCGAATTTCTTCAGCCTCCTGAGGTTGAAGAGGCGCTGCTGCGCCTTCCTCACGATGCTGTCTGTGTGAGTGGACCAATTCAGTTTGTCTGTGATGTGTATGCCGAGGAACTTAAAACTTGCTACCCTCTCCACTACTGTTCCATCGATGTGGATGGGGGTGTTCCCTCTGCTGTTTCCTGAAGTCCACAATCATCTCCTTAGTTTTGTTGACGTTGAGTGTGAGGTTATTTTCCTGACACCACACTCCGAGGGCCCTCACCTCCTCCCTGTAGGCCGTCTCGTCGTTGTTGGTAATCAAGCCTACCACTGTTGTGTCGTCCGCAAACTTGATGATTGAGTTGGAGGCGTGCGTGGCCACGCAGTCGTGGGTGAACAGGGAGTACAGGAGAGGGCTCAGAACGCACCCTTGTGGGGCCCCAGTGTTGAGGATCAGCGGGGAGGAGATGTTGTTGCCTACCCTCACCACCTGGGGGCGGCCCGTCAGGAAGTCCAGTACCCAGTTGCACAGGGCGGGGTCGAGACCCAGGGTCTCGAGCTTGATGACGAGCTTGGAGTGTACTATGGTGTTGAATGCCGAGCTGTAGTCGATGAACAGCATTCTCACATAGGTATTCCTCTTGTCCAGATGGGTTAGGGCAGTGTGCAGTGTGGTTGAGATTGCATCGTCTGTGGACCTATTTGGGCGGTAAGCAAATTGGAGTGGGTCTAGGGTGTCAGGTAGGGTGGAGGTGATATGGTCCTTGACTAGTCTCTCAAAGCACTTCATGATGACGGATGTGAGTGCTACGGGGCGGTAGTCGTTTAGCTCAGTTACCTTAGCTTTCTTGGGAACAGGAACAATGGTGGCCCTCTTGAAGCATGTGGGAACAGCAGACTGGTATAGGGATTGATTGAATATGTCCGTATAATAAAAATGAGCAACAGGGAGAGCAGCAATTTATGATCAGATTATTTAAATTAGAACAGTGGCCATAAATTCACACTGTCAAACGGTTTCTTAAATTACATTGGACCTTTACAAGAGATAGTCAAAATGTACACACAATCCCAGCTAGCAGCTGCAGTAAAAAAGGCAAAACATTTATCACACATTCTCATCTGCTTTTTCAAAAAACAGACAGCTGAGACAAAAGCTTCTGAAAAAGTAATTCTTCACACACACAAAAAAAAAAAGCCACAAAAAAAGGTGTTCGCAAAAAAAAAAAAAAAACTAGATTCGGTTCCAGAGTATGATGCAGGCTTTCACACAGACACACTACCTCATCACACCCCTCCCATCACCACCCAAGCATTTGGTGGGAATCTCCCACCTCCTTTATTAATCTCATTCCAAGTCCTGGAACATTCAGAAAGCTCCCATGTTGGGAGGAGACGACCCGATTTAACAGTGAACTCCTTTCCTTTATGGGAAATACTTTCCACCTCCATCTATTCTTCTGACTTTATAGGACATGCCGTACAGAACAGATTTATAAGTTACAACTCTTTCCCCCTGAATCAGCAGGTTTCTTAACTCTTGTTGGGACCGTTGCCATGTGGGTAAAGTGATAGGCCGTAGACATCTCACCTCAAAACTAACCACATTGGCTGAGTTGTGCTCTAACCACATTGGCTGAGTTGTGCTCTTACCACATTGGCTGAGTTGTGCTCTTACCACATTGGCTGAGTTGTGCTCTAACCACATTGGCTGAGTCGTGCTCTTACCACATTGGCTGAGTTGTTCTAACCACATTGGCTGAGTGTTCTTACCACATTGGCTGAGTTGTGCTCTTACCACATTGGCTGAGTTGTGCTCTTACCACATTGGCTGAGTTGTGCTCTTACCACATTGGCTGAGTTGTGCTCTAACCACATTGGCTGAGTTGTGCTCTTACCACATTGGCTGAGTTGTGCTCTTACCACATTGGCTGAGTTGTGCTCTTACCACATTGGCCGAGTTGTGCTCTAACCACATTGGCTGAGTTGTGCTCTTACCACATTGGCTGAGTTGTGCTCTTACCACATTGGCCAGCAGATTGTGCTCTTACCACATTGGCTGAGTTGGCCGAGTGCTCTTACCACATTGGCTGAGTTGTGCTCTAACTCACATTGGCTGAGTTGTGCTCTTACCACATTGGCTGAGTTGTGCTCTAAACCACACTCTTACCACATTGGCCGAGTTGTGCTCTTAAAAAAAAAAAAAAAAAAAACTCACTTTTCCCTTATAGAAAGAAAGAAAGCAACAAAGGGTAGGAAGTGGCCATGACAGAAAATAACCACTTCTGCATTTAAGCCACGTTTACTGTACTGTATACTGGATACAGGAAGTAGATGGTGGATGCTCTTCACAGAGTGCTCTTACTGCAGAGGGGGTTGGACAACGTGTGGAGCCATTGTAAATAATGTGTGTTCTACATGTGAAGACTTACATTCTGCCTTTCTATAGCTCAGATCCGTTGTTCATCAACAAAACAACAAGACTCCCTATGGCATCTTTGCCCTTAACTTTAGACATCTCAGACATCTTAACTTTAGACATCTCATACATCTTAACTTTAGACATCTTAACTTTAGACATCTCAGACATCTTAACTTTAGACATCTTAACTTTAGACATCTCAGACATCTTAACTTTAGACATCTTCATCTCAGACATCTAACTTTAGACATCTTAACTTTAGACATCTTAACTTTTAGACATCTTAACTTTAAACATCTCAGACATCTTAACTTTAGACAACATCTCAGACATCTTAACTTTAGACATCTTAACTTTAGACATCTTAACTTTAGACATCTCAGACATCTTAACTTTAGACATCTCAGACATCTCAGACATCTTAACTTTAGACATCTCAGACATCTTAACTTTAGACATCTTAACTTTAGACATCTTAACTTTAGACATCTTAACTTTAGACATCTCAGACATCTTAACTTTAGACATCTTAACTTTAGACATCTCAGACATCTTAACTTTAGACATCTCAGACATCTTAACTTTAGACATCTTAACTTTAGACATCTTAACTTTAGACATCTTAACTTTAGACATCTTAACTTTAGACATCTCAGACATCTTAACTTTAGACCACTCAGATTCAAGACCTGGCAAAACATGTCAAGTTGAGAAAGCGTTTCCAGTATTCACCGTGACGTACGAGAGGGAAAAAAAAAAACAACAACCCATCAATACTCCCTCCTCCGTCCACAACATACAGTAAATAGTCTCTACAGCCAGTTGCTGTAGTGGTCAGAGGGAGGTTGGCAGGTGGTTGGCTGTATGACCAGGGCCCAAGACCACCCTCCCAGTGCAAGGGGACCACTGACATATACCACCCACTCTGTACAGAGTCCTTCCCGCACCATCACTTGGTACTGCTGAAGGCCAGTCAACATGACAACAAAGTCATCAAGTCTACAAAAAGGAACAAATTTTTCACACCGAGTACATCATTGTTTGCAGGGAGTAGGAAGTAATAGAATAGTTTTAGACCTACAGTGACAAAGATGGAGGAAAACGAAGCACAATAAAAATGTGGATATTTTCACCATAACTATGTGGAAGACTCCTAAAGTCTAAATTAAGTCATCTAGCAAATTGCTATACATTAAAAACAAACAAACCACGTGGATATTCAGCACCTAAACAATGACAGGGTGTGAATAGTCAGCGAAGCTTTCAGAGCACTTCTATTCTAGTTTAATATAATATATTACTGCTGTGAAGAGATGTCATTTAGTTAGTTTGTTTTCCATTGCTTTGTTGCTACTTGAGTATCTTCTACACGGCTCAATCACACAAGGGATTGCGGCGGTGCGTGCAAAAATGGCACGATTCTCATACACACCTTGAATTGAAATATCTTGATCTACTACAAGAAATCAATGTTTTGTTCCACAGGTCTGGAGAAAAGAAAAGGAAGACAACTAGGACAGTCAGTCAATGTTGACAAGGTTAAACTCTCTTTAGTGGTACTTTATAACCCCTAGGACTCAAAATGATCTTCAGTCTCTCAAATCACTGTTGCCATGACAGCATTAGTTTAACAGATGTTGCCTTGCCTTGTGAATTTGCTCAAAACCTCCAAAGTTCTGAGCTGACTTCCAGAAGGGTGATGCCCCTAAGCAGCTGCGAAGAGAGGCTGGTAATGTGTTCACTTCTAAATGGGCACCAGTTAATATTTATACATCTTGAAATAATTTTAGCATTTAGGCATCAAGTTAGATACATCTAAAATAAAACAGATTACTGCATGAGCAATCGAGAGCAGTTTTCGAAAAACTGAAAATCCTAGGTGACGTAAACTTCTCACTTTACATCTGTATAAACGAAGGAAGTACCAACGGAGTCAGTAGGTTACGAAGACTTCTCACTTTACATCTCTATAAACGAAGGAAGTACCAACGGAGTCAGTAGGTTACGAAGACTTCTCACTTTACATCTCTATAAACGAAGGAAGTACCAACGGAGTCAGTAGGTTACGAAGACTTCTCACTTTACATCTCTATAAACGAAGGAAGTACCAACGGAGTCAGTAGGTTACGAAGACTTCTCACTTTACATCTCTATAAACGAAGGAAGAACCAACGGAGTCAGTAGGTTACGAAGTAATTGAGAGGGACCACTGGAGTGAGTGAGTGAGTGAGAGAGAGAGACTATTGAAAAGGAGTGACTAGTACATTATGTTGCATGACGTGTTCACGTTCATAGAATGTATATTTAATTTCCTATTTAATGTCAGTCAACAAAAATGTGAAAACAAAATGTTAACAGGTACAATAGGTTTGTTCCTTCTGAGGAAAGATGGGAGTGAGGAAACTGTTGAATTGCAACATCCCTGCGGTCACTAATAAACCAGTGAGTGTGACATGTACAGTATCTGACAAGAGCTGACGTCAACGCTTCGCAAACTATCGCCAGACATTGAAATATGACGCAATTTCAGGGCTATTGAGTTTTACTGTGCACCGTGGCAGTATATTGCACAGCAGTGATTTATGGTGTTGTTTCACAGCATCTAGACATACTGTTTATTATTTATTCTATTGGGTAATGTGCAATGTCATCCAAGCGATATTTGTGTATAAAATCATCTGTCAGAGTCTTTAAAAAGTGTTGCTAAATACAACACACATGACGAGCGGTCCTCGCCCATTCGTCTAAAAGGGAGAGGAAAATTCAGATCCATGAAGGAGAATTCTCTACTACCTGTTGATACAGTTTCATGCACAGCATACCAGAAAATGTATGCACAGCGGCTACGTCACTCGGGCTGCACAGCGGCTACGTCACTCGGGCTGCACAGCGGCTCGTCACTCGAGCTGCACAGCGGCTACGCCACGGGCTGGGCTGCACAGCGGCTACGTCACTCGGGCTGCACAGCGGCCACGTCACTCGGGCTGCACAGCGGCACAGCGGCTACGTCACTCATTGGATTCACCATTCAACACAGTTGTGGTCAATTCCATTTCAGGAAGTAAACCAAAATTCAAATTCCATGATTGTGGAGTAATACCTACATGTTTCAAGCAGACCACTATATTCCCTGTGCCCAAGAACGCCAACGTAACCCAGTCTAAATGACTAATCGTCCCGTAGCACTCACATCTGTAGTTATGAAATGCTTTGAAAGGCTGGTCATGTCTCACATCAACACCATCATCCCAGACACCCTGGACCCACTCCAATTCCCATTAGACCACAACAGATCCACAGATGACTCAATCTCTATTGCACTCATCACTGCCCTTTCCCACCTGGGCAAGAGGAACACCTATGTGAGAATGCTGTTCAATGACTACAGCTCAGCGTTCAACATCATAGTGCCCTCCAAGCTCATCACTGAGCGAAGGACCCTGGGACTAAATTACCTCCCTCTGCAACTGGATCCTGGTCTTCCTGACGGTCCGCCCCAAGTGGGGAGAGTAACCAACAAAAAAAATACACCACACTGGCCCATCAGAGATGCGTGCTTAGTCCCCTCCTGTACTCCCTGTTCACCTCATGACTGTGTGGCTGCGCACGACTCCAACACCATCATTAGGTTTTGGCACGACGGTGGTTGTCCTGATCACCGACGACAATGAGACAGCCTATAGGGAGGTCAGTGACCTGGCAGTGTGGTGCCAGAACAACAACCTCTCCATCAACATCAGCAAGACAAAGAGCTGACCGTGGACTACAGGAGAAGAAGGGCCGAGCACATTGACAGGGCGTGAACATTGACCCGTGAAGCGGGTCGAAAGCGTCAAGTTCCTCGGTATCCACATGACTAAGGAATTATCATGGTCCCTACAGACACACACCAACTTGTGAACAAGGCAAGACAACACCTCTTCCCCTCAGGAGGCTGAAAAGATTTGGTATGGGCTTTCAGATCCTCAAAAAGTTACACGGCTGCACCATTGAGATCTTCACTGGCCGCATCACCATCACAGATTTTCTATGGGGTGAGATCTGGAGACTGGCTAGGCCACTCCAGGACCTTGAAATGCTTCTTACGAAGTCACTCCTTCATTGCCCGGGTGGTGTGTTTGGGATCATTGTCATGCTGAAAGACCCAGCCACGTTTCATCTTCAATGCCCTTGCTGATGGAAGGAGGTTTTCACTCAAAATCTCACGATACATGGCCCCATTCATTCTTTCCTTTACACGGATCAGTCGTCCTGGTCCCTTTGCAGAAAAAACAGCCCCAAAGCATGATGTTTCCACCCCCATGCTTCACAGTAGGTATGGTTCTTTGGATGCAACTCAGCATTCTTTGTCCTCCAAACATGACGTGTTGAGTTTTTACCAAAAAGTTATATTTTGGTTTAATCTGACCATATGACATTCTCCCAATCTTCTTCTGGATCATCCAAATGCTCTCTACTACACTTCAGACGGGCCTGGACATGTACTGGCTTAAGCAGGGGGACACGTCTGGCACTTCAGGATTTGAGTCCCTGGCGGCGTAGTGTGTTACTGATGGTAGGCTTTGTTACTTTGGTCCCAGCTCTCTGCAGGTCATTCACTAGGTCCCCGTGTGGTTCTGGGATTTTTGCTCACCGTTCTTGTGATCATTTTGACCCCACGGGGTGAGATGTTGCGTGGAGCCCCAGATCGAGGAGATTATCAGTGGTCTTGTATGTCTTCCATTTCTTAATAATTGCTCCCACAGTTGATTTCTTCAAACCAAGCTGCTTACCTATTGCAGATTCAGTCTTTCCAGCATGGTGCAGGTCTACAATTTTGTTTCTGGTGTCCTTTGACAGCTCTTTGGTCTTGGCCATAGTGGAGTTTGGAGTGTGACTGTTTGAGGTTGTGGACAGGTGTCTTTTATACTGATAACAAGTTCAAACAGGTGCCATTAATACAGGTAACAGGGTGGAGGACAGAGGAGCCTCTTAAAGAAGAAGTTACAGGTCTGTGAGAGCCAGAAATCTTGCTTGTTTGTAGGTGACCAAATACTTATTTTCCACCATAATTTGCAAATAAATAAAAAAATCCTACAATGTGATTTTCTGGATTTTTTTTTCTCATTATGTCTGTCATAGTTGAAGTGTACCTATGATGAAAATTACAGGCCTCATCTTTTTAAGTGGGAGAACTTGCACAATTGGTGACTGACTAAATACTTTTTTTGCCCCACTGTATATACAGATCTACATTCCTGATCAAAAAAAACAAAAACAAAACAATGCATTTAGTATTTTATTTGGATCCCCATTAGCTGTTGCTGAAGCAGCAGACATACCTATTCCAATCCATTACCCCATAGGAAAACATGACAGCAGGCTGCAATGGTTTACAGCAACTAATTATTTGGACATGGGTATAATTTTACAGCGCAAATAATCTTTTTAGGTCCGAAGGTGTATGAACAGTCTCTCGGGCTGAGGCAGTTTATAAGGTGACTACAATTATAACATTTATTTTTTTAGGTCCGAAGGCGTATGAACAGTCTCTCGGGCTGAGGCAGTTTATAAGGTGACTACAATTATAACATTTATTTTTTTAGGTCCGAAGGCGTATGAACAGTCTCTCGGGCTGAGGCAGTTTATAAGGTGACTACAATTATAACATTTATTTTTAGGTCCGAAGGTGTATGAACAGTCTCGGGCTGAGGCAGTTTATAAGGTGACTACAATTATAACATTTATTTTTTTAGGTCCGAAGGTGTATGAACAGTCTCTCAGGCTGAGGCAGTTTATAAGGTGACTACAATTATAACATTTATTTTTTAGGTCCGAAGGTGTATGAACAGTCTCTCGGGCTGAGGCAGTTTATAAGGTGACTACAATTATAACATTTATTTTTTTTTAGGTCCGAAGGTGTTTGAACAGTCTCTCGGGCTGAGGCAGTTTATAAGGTGACTACAATTATAACATTTATTTTTTAGGTCCGAAGGTGTATGAACAGTCTCTCGGGCTGAGGCAGTTTATAAGGTGACTACAATTATAACATTTATTTTTAGGTCCGAAGGTGTATGAACAGTCTCTCGGGCTGAGGCAGTTTATAAGGTGACTACAATTATAACATTTATTTGTTTAAACAACCATTAGAAGGGTAGTTGGATTTCATTTCCATTCAAGTAAAGACTTTGCCAACATTTATTAAGTTCATATAATCTTATTTGAGTTCAAATCTGTGTTTAAGGCTAGGCTACTTAGTCAATTTATTTAATTTCAGATAGAGAAACCCAGGGGTGTCTGGGCACCTATTATGTCTGGCACCTATTATGGTGTTAGAATAGTCAGGCTTGTTAGAGTTTAGGCTGCTGGGAAATTGATACACTTTAATTACCAGATTTTTCCAGTGTTAAATATCATCCTTGTTGAGATTCTTTGGAGCAGAATACATTTTAAGGTCCCTTGGCACGTTTCTCCCAAACAATTCGTTCTATTTGGAAGAAAAAAACAAACACCTCAGGGCTGTGTTGAGGTGGGATTTAGAGTCTTGTTCACAAGGCCAACATCCATCAGGGAGGTCTTAACTGGACGTTTAAATAATTTCGTAATTGCCCTTTGACCGCTCTCATTTGTACACGATCTACAGATATCAACTGACGGCCCTGACATGTCATTTTGTTCCTCCCAAACAGCGTAGAAACGTAATCTGTGAAAATGTTGCCAGGTAGGCTGTTAAACATTGCCAGGCCACTATATTTGTCGTCTTGCAAGGAATCTCTCTTTCTTTCCAAATAACTGACGTTATAAAAGTAGACCCAGTTGTCAAGGGGCTGGGGAAAATATAATCATGTCTTGTTGATATGCAGAGTCACACTCTGCATTGACCTCTGCCCAATTTATTATTATTATTTTTTTAAATATAGTTTTAGACACTTCAGAAATGGTGTGTGGCGATTATTTCATCAAAACAGCTAAATTGCAAGTACTGAGCAGCTGTACATATCCTACTGCGATCCCTGTCAAGTACTGAGCAGCTGTACATATCCTACTGCGATCCCTGTCAAGTACTGAGCAGCTGTATATATCCTACTGCGATCCAAGTGGAATCCACACTACATGTGACACTGAAATGGATAACATTTCAATCAGGGGCCCTTAGACTGTAAACTAGCTTCATTTTAATCTTAAGAGGACTGAAGTGGTAACCAATCAGTTGTCACGTCTATTTTGAAGGTCCCTTTTGTAGATGTTTCTATGCTCACCTGCCCACGGACTGCAGATGTACAGTGAATTGGGTTGCACCTCTACCTATGCTTTTTTGTTGCTGTACATTGTCCACGTCCAAATAAAACAAATGTAGTATTAATTTCACCTTTACGATTGGTTTTAATATGTTTGTCTCTTGAATGGTTACATATCGGCAAAGAGCAGGTGTTTGAATCTCACTGGACGAGTTGTCAGCAATTCTAGCATCTTGAGCATAACCAAGACACTGGCTCCAATTAAAAGGCCCGCCTTGACTCATGAGAACAGCATAAACCTCTGCTACTCCTAAAGGCCTGCTCAGAGGAGAAGAGTTGGATGGGAACAAAGCATTTGATTAGTGAAACTAGGCTCTTTTTTTTTCCCGCATTGGTGACTGTTACTCATTAACGTTACCCAGTGCCGTCATGCACTTTACTCTTCAGTCATTTACGGCTGCTTGAAACCTCGGTGCGTTCCAGGGTCTTCTCACGTAAACTGAGCCTTTTCTGGATTCTCACAGACGTACGAAGGGAACTTGTTGCGCAAGGTCAGGATTGAGGAGTTCTCTCAGATCATGTATGGAAAATCATGTATGGAAAATGTACTGTTTTCCAAATGAGTGGTTTTTTTTCCCCGCCCCCCAATCCAACTACTGACTGCATACATTTGATCTTCATTGCCATTCTCCTCCCTTCTGAAGGGTAATGGTTTGATTGCCCAGTGCCGTGGACTTTATTTTCTATCACACAGACATGAAATAACTTTCTGCAACACTGAATACAGTGCATCATCGGGGGGGTCCGAGGTTGTCTGTCATGCAGTGATACACAGTGAATCCCCTAATGACTCATCAAGTACAAGACATGTAATAATATGGATGCTTCTCATCGACATGACATCGAACCTTGGGGGTCGCAGTAGCTCGTGGGTCTACGTACTCACATCCATACCCCACCCGTGCAGTCAGAGCCGGCGTTAGCCTTTTTTTTTAGGGGCCTTAAGAAAATACAAGACAGCTAGGTAGTGAATCATCCAGCAT
>NC_056448.1:45985595-45998291 GCF_018296145.1 Oncorhynchus tshawytscha | reverse complement strand
AAAAACAACCCCTAGAGCCTCAAGACAGCACTCAGAAAATCTGGTCCAACCAAATGAATGACAAAGCAAAAAAAAAAAAATGGAAAGAGAGCGACCGGGGCGAGACGCGGAGAGGGAGAGCGACAGCGACCGGGCGAGACGCGGAGAGGGAGAGCGACAGCGACGAGACGCGGAGAGGGGAGAGCGACAGCGACGAGACGCGGAGAGGGAGAGCGACAGGGGCGAGACGCGGAGAGGGGAGGGCGACAGCGACCGGGCGAGACGCGGAGAGGGAGAGCGACAGCGACGAGACGCGGAGAGGGAGAGCGACAGCGACGAGACGCGGAGAGGGAGAGCGACAGCGACGAGACGCGGAGAGGGAGAGCGACAGCGACGAGACGCGGAGAGGAGAGCGACAGCGACCGGGCGCGACGCGGAGAGGGAGAGCGACAGCGACGAGACGCGGAGAGGAGAGCGACGAGACACGGAGAGGGGAGAGCGACAGCGACGAGACGCGGAAAGGGAGAGCGACCGGGGCGAGACGCGGAGAGGGAGAGCGACCGGGCGAGACGCGGAGAGGGAGAGCGACAGCGACCGGGGCGAGACGCGGAGAGGGAGAGCGACAGCGACCGGGCGAGACGCGGAGAGGGAGAGCGACAGCGACGAGACGCGGAGAGGGAGAGCGACAGCGACGAGACGCGGAGAGGGAGAGCGACAGCGACCGGGCGAGACGCGGAGAGGGAGAGCGACAGCGACGAGACGCGGAGAGGGAGAGCGACGAGACACGGAGAGCGACAGCGACGAGACGCGGAAAGGAGAGCGACAGCGACGAGACGCGGAAAGGAGAGCGAGAGCGACCGGGCGAGACGCGGAGAGGGAGAGCGACAGCGACGAGACGCGGAGAGGGAGAGCGACAGCGACCGGGGCGAGACGCGGAGAGGGAGAGCGACAGCGACGAGACGCGGAGAGGGAGAGCGACAGCGACGAGACGCGGAGAGGAGAGCGACCGGGCGCGACGCGGAGAGGGAGAGCGACAGCGACGAGACGCGGAGAGGGAGAGCGACGAGACACGGAGAGGGAGAGCGACAGCGACGAGACGCGGAAAGGAGAGCGACAGCGACGAGACGCGGAAAGGGAGAGCGACCGGGCGAGACGCGGAGAGGGAGAGCGACTGGGGCGAGACGCGGAGAGGGAGAGCGACAGCGACCGGGCGAGACGCGGAGAGGGAGAGCGACAGCGACCGGGCGAGACGCGGAGAGGGAGAGCGACAGCGACCGGGCGAGACGCGGAGAGGGAGAGCGACAGCGACGAGACGCGGAGAGGGAGAGCGACAGCGACCGGGCGCGACGCGGAGAGGGAGAGCGACAGCGACGAGACGCGGAGAGGGAGAGCGACGAGACACGGAGAGCGACAGCGACGAGACGCGGAAAGGGAGAGCGAGAGCGACCGGCGAGACGCGGAGAGGGAGAGCGACAGCGACCGGGCGAGACGCGGAGAGGGAGAGCGACAGCGACGAGACGCGGAAAGGGAGAGCGACAGCGACGAGACGCGGAAAGGAGAGCGACAGCGAACCGGGGCGAGACGCGGAGAGGGAGAGCGACAGCGACGAGACGCGGAAAGGGAGAGCGACAGCGACGAGACGCGGAGAGGGAGAGCGACAGCGACCGGGGCGAGACGCGGAGAGGGAGAGCGAGAGCGACCGGGCGAGACGCGGAGAGGGAGAGCGAGAGCGACCGGGCGAGACGCGGAGAGGGGAGAGCGAGAGCGACCGGGCGAGACGCGGAGAGGGAGAGCGAGAGCGACCGGGCGAGACGCGGAGAGGGAGAGCGAGAGCGACCGGGCGAGACGCGGAGAGGGAGAGCGAGAGCGACCGGGCGAGACGCGGAGAGGGGAGAGCGAGAGCGACCGGGCGAGACGCGGAGAGGGAGAGCGAGAGCGACCGGGCGAGACGCGGAGAGGGAGAGCGAGAGCGACCGGGCGAGACGCGGAGAGCGAGAGCGAGAGCGACCGGGCGAGACGCGGAGAGGGAGAGCGAGAGCGACCGGGGCGAGACGCGGAGAGGGAGAGCGAGAGCGAGAGCGACCGGGCGAGACGCGGAGAGGGAGAGCGAGAGCGACCGGGCGAGACGCGGAGAGGGAGAGCGAGAGCGACGAGACGCGGAGAGGGAGAGCGAGAGCGACCGGGACGAGACGCGGAGAGGGAGAGCGAGAGCGAGAGCGACCGGGACGAGACGCGGAGAGGAGAGCGAGAGCGAGAGCGACCGGGGCGAGACGCGGAGAGGGAGAGCGAGAGCGACCGGGCGAGACGCGGAGAGGGAGAGCGAGAGCGACCGGGCGAGACGCGGGAGGGAGAGCGAGAGCGACCGGGCGAGACGCGGAGAGGGAGAGCGAGAGCGACCGGGGCGAGACGCGGAGAGGGAGAGCGAGAGCGACCGGGCGAGACGCGGAGAGGGAGAGCGAGAGCGACCGGGCGAGACGCGGAGAGGAGAGCGAGAGCGACCGGGGCGAGACGCGGAGAGGGAGAGCGAGAGCGACGAGACGCGGAGAGGGAGAGCGAGAGCGACCGGGACGAGACGCGGAGAGGGAGAGCGAGAGCGAGAGCGACCGGGACGAGACGCGGAGAGGGAGAGCGAGAGCGAGAGCGACCGGGGCGAGACGCGGAGAGGGAGAGCGAGAGCGACGAGACGCGGAGAGGGAGAGCGAGAGCGACCGGGACGAGACGCGGAGAGGGAGAGCGAGAGCGAGAGCGACCGGGACGAGACGCGGAGAGGGAGAGCGAGAGCGAGAGCGACCGGACGAGACGCGGAGAGGGAGAGCGAGAGCGAGAGCGACCGGGCGAGACGCGGAGAGGGAGAGCGAGAGCGACCGGGGCGAGACGCGGAGAGGGAGAGCGAGAGCGACCGGGCGAGACGCGGAGAGGGAGAGCGAGAGCGACCGGGCGAGACGCGGAGAGGGAGAGCGAGAGCGACCGGGCGAGACGCGGAGAGGGAGAGCGAGAGCGACCGGGCGAGACGCGGAGAGGGAGAGCGAGAGCGACCGGGCGAGACGCGGAGAGGGAGAGCGAGAGCGACGAGACGCGGAGAGGGAGAGCGAGAGCGACCGGGACGAGACGCGGAGAGGGAGAGCGAGAGCGAGAGCGACCGGGGGCGAGACGCGGAGAGGGAGAGCGAGAGCGACCGGGCGAGACGCGGAGAGGGAGAGCGAGAGCGACCGGGCGAGACGCGGAGAGGGAGAGCGAGAGCGACCGGGCGAGACGCGGAGAGGAGAGCGAGAGCGACCGGGGCGAGACGCGGAGAGGGAGAGCGAGAGCGACCGGGCGAGACGCGGAGAGGGAGAGCGAGAGCGACCGGGGCGAGACGCGGAGAGGGAGAGCGAGAGCGACCGGGCGAGACGCGGAGAGGGAGAGCGAGAGCGACCGGGCGAGACGCGGAGAGGGGAGAGCGAGAGCGACCGGGGCGAGACGCGGAGAGGGAGAGCGAGAGCGACCGGGCGAGACGCGGAGAGGGAGAGCGAGAGCGACCGGGCGAGACGCGGAGAGGGAGAGCGAGAGCGACCGGGCGAGACGCGGAGAGGGAGAGCGACCGGGCGAGACGCGGAGAGCGAGAGCGACCGGGGCGAGACGCGGAGAGCGAGAGCGACCGGGCGAGACGCGGAGAGGAGAGCGAGAGCGACCGGGCGAGACGCGGAGAGGGAGAGCGAGAGCGACCGGGCGAGAGCGACCGGGGCGAGACGCGGAGAGCGAGAGCGAGAGCGACCGGGCGAGACGCGGAGAGCGAGAGCGACCGGGCGAGACGCGGAGAGGGAGAGCGAGAGCGACCGGGCGAGACGCGGAGAGCGAGAGCGAGAGCGACCGGGCGAGACGCGGAGAGCGAGAGCGACCGGGCGAGACGCGGAGAGGGAGAGCGACCGGGCGAGACGCGGAGAGGGAGAGCGACCGGGGCGAGACGCGGAGAGGAGAGCGACCGGGCGAGACGCGGAGAGGGAGAGCGACCGGGCGAGACGCGGAGAGGGAGAGCGACCGGGGCGAGACGCGGAGAGGGAGAGCGACCGGGGCGAGACGCGGAGGAGAGCGACCGGGCGAGACGCGGAGGAGAGCGACCGGGCGAGACGCGGAGAGGGAGAGCGACCGGGGCGAGACGCGGAGAGGGAGAGCGACCGGGCGAGACGCGGAGAGGGAGAGCGACCGGGCGAGACGCGGAGAGGGAGAGCGACCGGGCGAGACGCGGAGAGGAGAGCGACCGGGCGAGACGCGGGAGAGGGAGAGCGACCGGGCGAGACGCGGAGAGGGAGAGCGACCGGGGCGAGACGCGGAGAGGGAGAGCGACCGGGGCGAGACGCGGAGAGGGAGAGCGACCGGGGCGAGACGCGGAGAGGGAGAGCGACCGGGCGAGACGCGGAGAGGGAGAGCGACCGGGCGAGACGCGGAGAGGAGAGCGACCGGGCGAGACGCGGAGGGAGAGCGACCGGGCGAGAGGGAGAGCGACAGCGACCGGGCGAGAGGGAGAGCGACAGCGACCGGGGCGAGACCGACAGCGACAGCGACGAGACGCGGAGAGGGAGAGCGACAGCGACGAGACGCGGAGAGGGAGAGCGACAGCGACGAGACGCGGAGAGGGAGAGCGACAGCGACCGGGCGCGACGCGGGAGAGGGAGAGCGACAGCGACGAGACGCGGAGAGGGAGAGCGACGAGACACGGAGAGGGAGAGCGACAGCGACGAGACGCGGAAAGGGAGAGCGACAGCGACGAGACGCGGAAAGGAGAGCGACCGGGCGAGACGCGGAGAGGGAGAGCGACCGGGCGAGACGCGGAGAGGGAGAGCGACAGCGACCGGGCGAGACGCGGAGAGGGAGAGCGACAGCGACCGGGCGAGACGCGGAGAGGGAGAGCGACAGCGACGAGACGCGGAGAGGGAGAGCGACAGCGACGAGACGCGGAGAGGGGAGAGCGACAGCGACCGGGCGCGACGCGGAGAGGGAGAGCGACAGCGACGAGACGCGGAAAGGAGAGCGACAGCGACGAGACGCGGAAAGGAGAGCGAGAGCGACCGGGCGAGACGCGGAGAGGGAGAGCGACAGCGACGAGACGCGGAGAGGGAGAGCGACAGCGACCGGGGCGAGACGCGGAGAGGGAGAGCGACAGCGACGAGACGCGGAAAGGGAGAGCGACAGCGAACCGGGCGAGACGCGGAGAGGGAGAGCGACAGCGACGAGACGCGGAGAGGGAGAGCGACAGCGAACCGGGCGAGACGCGGAGAGGGAGAGCGACAGCGACGAGACGCGGAGAGGGAGAGCGAGAGCGACCGGGCGAGACGCGGAGAGGGAGAGCGAGAGCGACCGGGCGAGACGCGGAGAGGGAGAGCGAGAGCGACCGGGCGAGACGCGGAGAGGGAGAGCGAGAGCGACCGGGCGAGACGCGGAGAGGGAGAGCGAGAGCGACCGGGCGAGACGCGGAGAGGGAGAGCGAGAGCGACCGGGCGAGACGCGGAGAGGGAGAGCGAGAGCGACCGGGCGAGACGCGGAGAGGGAGAGCGAGAGCGACCGGGCGAGACGCGGAGAGGGAGAGCGAGAGCGACCGGGGCGAGACGCGGAGAGCGAGAGCGACCGGGCGAGACGCGGAGAGCGAGAGCGAGAGCGACCGGGGCGAGACGCGGAGAGGGAGAGCGAGAGCGACCGGGGCGAGACGCGGAGAGGGAGAGCGAGAGCGAGAGCGACCGGGGCGAGACGCGGAGAGGGAGAGCGAGAGCGACCGGGGCGAGACGCGGAGAGGGAGAGCGAGAGCGACCGGGGCGAGACGCGGAGAGGGAGAGCGAGAGCGACCGGGGCGAGACGCGGAGAGCGAGAGCGAGAGCGACCGGGGCGAGACGCGGAGAGGGAGAGCGAGAGCGACCGGGCGAGACGCGGAGAGGGAGAGCGAGAGCGACCGGGCGAGACGCGGAGAGCGAGAGCGAGAGCGACCGGGCGAGACGCGGAGAGCGAGAGCGACCGGGCGAGACGCGGAGAGCGAGAGCGACCGGGCGAGACGCGGAGAGCGAGAGCGACCGGGGCGAGACGCGGAGAGGGAGAGCGACCGGGCGAGACGCGGAGAGGAGAGCGACCGGGGCGAGACGCGGAGAGGAGAGCGACCGGGGCGAGACGCGGAGAGGGAGAGCGACCGGGGCGAGACGCGGAGAGGGAGAGCGACCGGGCGAGACGCGGAGAGGGAGAGCGACCGGGCGAGACGCGGAGAGGGAGAGCGACCGGGGCGAGACGCGGAGAGGGAGAGCGACCGGGCGAGACGCGGAGAGGGAGAGCGACCGGGCGAGACGCGGAGAGGGAGAGCGACCGGGCGAGACGCGGAGAGGGAGAGCGACCGGGCGAGACGCGGGAGGGAGAGCGACCGGGCGAGACGCGGAGAGGAGAGCGACCGGGGCGAGACGCGGAGAGGGAGAGCGACCGGGCGAGACGCGGAGAGGAGAGCGACCGGGGCGAGACGCGGAGAGGGAGAGCGACCGGGGCGAGACGCGGAGAGGAGAGCGACCGGGCGAGACGCGGAGAGGGAGAGCGACCGGGCGAGACGCGGAGAGGGAGAGCGACCGGGCGAGACGCGGAGAGGGAGAGCGACCGGGCGAGACGCGGAGAGGGAGAGCGACCGGGCGAGACGCGGAGAGGGAGAGCGACCGGGCGAGACGCGGAGAGGGAGAGCGACCGGGCGAGACGCGGAGAGGGAGAGCGACCGGGCGAGACGCGGAGAGGGAGAGCGACCGGGGCGAGACGCGGAGAGGGAGAGCGACCGGGGCGAGACGCGGAGAGGGAGAGCGACCGGGCGAGACGCGGAGAGGGAGAGCGACCGGGGCGAGACGCGGAGAGGGAGAGCGACCGGGCGAGACGCGGAGAGGGAGAGCGACCGGGCGAGACGCGGGAGAGGGAGAGCGACCGGGCGAGACGCGGAGAGGGAGAGCGACCGCGAGACGCGGAGAGGAGAGCGACCGGGCGAGACGCGGAGAGGGAGAGCGACCGGGCGAGACGCGGAGAGGGAGAGCGACCGGGCGAGAGGGAGAGCGACAGCGACCGGGGCGAGACCGACAGCGACAGCGACGAGACGCGGAGAGGGAGAGCGACAGCGACGAGACGCGGAGAGGGAGAGCGACAGCGACGAGACGCGGAGAGGGAGAGCGACAGCGACGAGACGCGGAGAGGGAGAGCGACAGCGACGAGACGCGGAGAGGGAGAGCGACGAGACGCGGAGAGGGAGAGCGACAGCGACGAGACGCGGAGAGGGAGAGCGACAGCGACGAGACGCGGAGAGGGAGAGCGACAGCGACCGGGGCGAGACGCGGAGAGAGAGAGCGACTGGGGCGAGACGCGGAGAGAGAGAGAGCGACAGCAACAGCGACCGGGCGAGACGCGGGAGAGAGAGAGCGACAGCAACCGGGGCGAGACGCGGAGAGAGAGAGCGACAGCGACGAGACGCGGAGAGAGAGCGACAGCGACCGGGCGAGACGCGGAGAGAGAGAGAGCGACCGGTGCGAGACGTGGAGAGAGAGAGAGAGCGACCGGAGCGAGTGCAAGAAGGGGAGAGAGAGAGAGAGAGCGACCGGGGCGAGAGTGCAAGAAGGGGAGAGAGAGCGACAGAGAGACACACAGAGCGATGGGGAACCAAAGTGTTAGTGTCGTACACTACCGACCTGAGAAATGTATCGAGATTTGGGTCTACACACTTCAGTAATATGTGTATACAGGTGTTTCTCTGATAACTCTAGTGTGTAAATACAGTCTGACAGAACACAACACACACACTACAACGACTCCACACTTCATCAACCAGAACACATCCGATGTTGAATGTGCCTCAGCTTAATCAACCAACCACACCATCTGCCTGTCAGAAACAACGGTGCTGAATGCTTCACCATTTTGTTGGGAGGCAGATCAGAAATCACTTGCGTCACAGCATAAACCACATTAATTTCCCCCTCGTCACCGTTCACCCGCCCACCCCACAATAGCACAAACAGCTTTGGTAAGTCTGAGGAGTCTGAAGTGTTGTTTTAAGAGGGGACAGGAGAGCAACATGATACCTCAGCTCTTGTCATAAATCAGGTCTGAGGGGGGTGTACCATCTGGGAGCCAAGTGTGAAAGCTATTGGAGGGGGTTGCCATGGCAATGCAGATATTTTTTTTTTGCATCCCTTCGTCCAAAGTGCTAGTCTGAGTAGTTAGCAAAGAAAGAAAGAGAAATTGAGACCGACCATTTGTCTTGTGTATTACACGGTCTTGTGCATAAACTCTCCTACAAAAATGGGTAAATAACCTGAGCGTAATATAGAGTCTGGGTCCTCTGCTAAAGAAACACCAAACGGTACATATGGAACAAATGACGTGTAGGCCCAATGACGTGTAGGCCCAATGACGTGTAGGCCAAATGCAAAATAGACTGAACAAAAATATATATTTTTTAAAACAAACAATTTCAAAAAGATTTTATGGAGTTCCAGTTCATGTATGTAAATCAGTCAATTTAAATAAATAAATTAGGCCCTAATCTATGGATTTCACATGACTGGGAATACAGATATGCATCGGTTGGTCACAAATACCTACAAATTTAAGTAGGGTCATGGATCAGCAATCCAGTCCGTATCTGGTGTGATCAACATTTGCCTCATGCAGTGTGACATCTCCTTCACATAGAGTTGATCAGGCTCTTGATTGTGGAATGTTGTCCCACTCCTCTTCAATGGCTGTGTTTAGTTACTGGATAGTGGCGGGAACTGGACCATACTGTCGTACACAACGATCCAGAGCATCCCAAACATGCTCAGTGGGGTGACATATCTGGTGAGTATGCTGGCCATGGAAGAACTGGGACATTTTCAGATTCCAGGAAATGTGCACAAGTCCTTGCGACATTATCATGCTGAAACATGAGGTGATGGCGGCAGATGAAATGCACGACAATGGGCCTCAGGATATAGGTCACAGCATCTCTGCATTCAAAATTGCCATTGATAAAAATACAATTGTGTTCGCTGTCCGTAGCTTATGCCTGCCCCATACCATAACCCCACCACCACGGAGCACTCTGTTCACATCAGCAAACCACTCACCCACAACACGCCATACACGCCATACACGCCATCTGCCCGGTAACCATGATTCATCCTGTGAAGAGCAGTCAGGTTGAGGATGACAGGCATGCAGTCGTGTGGCCTGTGGTTGTGCAAACCCAGTTTCATCAGCAGTCCGGATGGCTCGTATCAGACCATCCCGCAGGTAAAGAAGCCGGATGTGGAGGTCCTGGGCTGGCATGATTATGTGTGGTCTGCGGTTGTGAGGCCGGGTTGGCCAAATTCTCAAAAACGACATTGGAGGCAGCATATGTTAGAGAAATTAACATTGAATCATCCTCTGACAACAGCTATGACTTCCGGCTACTACTTCCGGCGCCGACAGAGATGGCCGCCTCGCTTCGCGTTCCTAGGAAACTATGCAGTTTGTTTTTTTACGTGTTATTTCTTACATTAGTACCCCAGGTCATCTTAGGTTTCATTACATACAGTCGAGAAGAACTACTGAATATAAGATCAGCGTCAACTCACCATCAGTACGACCAAGAATATGTTTTTCGCGACGCGGATCCTGTGTTCTGCCTTACAAACAGGACAGCGGAGTGGATTCCATGCAGCGACCCAAAAAAACGACCCCGAAAAAGAGTGAAACGAGGCGGTCTTCTGGTCAGACTCCGGAGACGGGCACACCGTGCACCACTCCCTAGCATTCTTCTTGCCAATGTCCAGTCTCTTGACAACAAGGTTGATGAAATCCGAGCAAGGGTAGCATTCCAGAGGGACATCAGAGACTGTAACGTTCTATGCTTCACGGAAACATGGCTCACTGGAACGACGCTATCCGAGGTGGTGCAGCCAACGGGTTTCTCCACGCATCGCGCCGACAGAGACAAACATCTTTCTGGTAAGAAGAGGGCGGGGGCGTATGCCTTATGACTAACGTGACATGGTGTGATGAAAGAAACATACAGGAACTCAAATCCTTCTGTTCACCTGATTTAGAATTCCTCACAATCAAATGTAGACCGCATTATCTACCAAGAGAATTCTCTTCGATTATAATCACAGCCGTATATATCCCCCCCAAGCAGACACATCAATGGCTCTGAACGAACTTTATTTAACTCTCCGCAAACTGGAAACTATTTATCCGGAGGCTGCATTCATTGTAGCTGGGGATTTTAACAAGGCTAATCTGAAAACAAGACTCCTAAATTTTATCAGCATGTCGATTGCGCAACCAGGGGTGGAAAGACCTTGGATCATTGTTACTCTAACTTCCGCGACGCATATAAGGCCCTGCCCCGCCCCCCTTTCGGAAAAGCTGACGACTCCATTTTGTTGATCCCTGCCTACAGACAGAAACTAAAACAAGAAGCTTCCACGCTGAGGTCTGTCCAACGCTGGTCCGACCAAGCTGACTCCACACTCCAAGACTGCTTCCATCACGTGGACTGGGAGATGTTTCGTATTGCGTCAGACAACAACATTGACGAATACGTTGATTCGGTGTGCGAGTTCATTAGAAAGTGCGTTGAAGATGTCGTTCCCATAGCAACAATTAAAACATTCCCTAACCAGAAACCGTGGATTGATGGCAGCATTCGTGTGAAACTGAAAGCGCAAACCACTGCTTTTAATCAGGGCAAGGTGTCTGGTGACATGACTGAATACAAACAGTGCAGCTATTCCCTCCGCAAGGCTATTAAACAAGCTAAGCGTCAGTACAGAGACAAAGTAGAATCTCAATTCAACGGCTCAGACACAAGAGGCATGTGGCAGGGTCTACAGTCAATCACGGACTACAGGAAGAAATCCAGCCCAGTCACTGACCAGGATGTCTTGCTCCCAGGCAGACTAAATAACTTTTTTGCCCGCTTTGAGGACAATACAGTGTCACTGACACGGCCTGCAATGAAAACATGCGGTCTCTCCTTCACTGCAGCCGAGGTGAGTAAGACATTTAAACGAGTTAACCCTCGCAAGGCTGCAGGCCCAGACGGCATCCCCAGCCGCGCCCTCAGAGCATGCGCAGACCAGCTGGCCGGTGTGTTTACGGACATATTCAATCAATCCCTATACCAGTCTGCTGTTCCCATATGCTTCAAGAGGGCCACCATTGTTCCTGTTCCCAAGAAAGCTAAGGTAACTGAGCTAAATGACTACCGCCCCGTAGCACTCACATCCGTCATCATGAAGTGCTTTGAGAGACTAGTCAAGGACCATATCACCTCCACCCTACCTGACACCCTAGACCCACTCCAATTTGCTTACCGCCCAAATAGGTCCACAGACGATGCAATCTCAACCACACTGCACACTGCCCTAACCCATCTGGACAAGAGGAATACCTATGTGAGAATGCTGTTCATCGACTACAGCTCGGCATTCAACACCATAGTACCCTCCAAGCTCGTCATCAAGCTCGAGACCCTGGGTCTCGACCCCGCCCTGTGCAACTGGGTACTGGACTTCCTGACGGGCCGCCCCAGGTGGTGAGGGTAGGCAACAACATCTCCTCCCCGCTGATCCTCAACACTGGGGCCCCACAAGGGTGCGTTCTGAGCCCTCTCCTGTACTCCCTGTTCACCCACGACTGCGTGGCCATGCACGCCTCCAACTCAATCATCAAGTTTGCGGACGACACAACAGTGGTAGGCTTGATTACCAACAACGACGAGACGGCCTACAGGGAGGAGGTGAGGGCCCTCGGAGTGTGGTGTCAGGAAAATAACCTCACACTCAACATTAAAAAACTAAGGAGATGATTGTGGACTTCAGGAAACAGCAGAGGGAACACCCCCTATCCACATCGATGGAACAGTAGTGGAGAGGGTAGCAAGTTAAGTTCCTCGGCATACACATCACAGACAAACTGAATTGGTCCACTCACACAGACCTCAGGAGGCTGAAGAAATTCGTCTTGTCACCAAAAGCACTCACAAACTTCTACAGATGCACAATCGAGAGCATCCTGGCGGGCTGTATCACCGCCTGGTACGGCAACTGCTCCGCCCTCAACCGTAAGGCTCTCCAGAGGGTAGTGAGGTCTGCACAATGCATCACCAGGGGCAAACTACCTGCCCTTCAGGACACCTACACCACCCGATGTTACAGGAAGGCCATAAAGATCATCAAGGACATCAAGGACATCAACCACCCTGCCTGTTCACCCCGCTATCATCCAGAAGGCGAGGTCAGTACAGGTGCATCAAAGCTGGGACCGAGAGACTGAAAAACAGCTTCTATCTCAAGGCCATCAGACTGTTAAACAGCCACCACTAACATTGAGTGGCTGCTGCCAACACACTGACACTGACACTGACTCAACTCCAGCCACTTTAATAATGGGAATTGATGGGAAATGATGTAAATATATAAACAATGCTACCTTATATAATGTTACTTACCCTACATTATTCATCTCATATGCATACGTATATACTGTACTCTATATCATCTACTGCATCCTTATGTAATACATGTATCACTAGCCACTTTAACTATGCCACTTTGTTTACATACTCATCTCATATGTATATACTGTACTCTATCAGCTACTGGATCTTGCCTATGCTGCTCTGTACCATCACTCATTCATATATCCTTATGTACATATTCTTTATCCCCTTACACTGTGTATAAGACAGTAGTTTTGGAATTGTTAGAT
>NC_056448.1:45898613-45985495 GCF_018296145.1 Oncorhynchus tshawytscha | reverse complement strand
TAAAAGACAAGAATTGTACTTCAATCTATGAAGCCAGTGTGGCAAAACAAAGCCACCGGGTCTGACAATCTGACGGAAATTTACTGAGGATAATAGTGGACCATATTGGCTCTCCTATTTTCCATTGCCTTCAACTGTCACCAGAAAGTGGAGGAAGCTGGGGCAATTCCAGAGTTAGGAAGTCTATTGGCCAAATAGTCGACCACCAGCCCGCTACCAACCCATAGTAAACTTCTGGATAAAAATTGTGCTTGACCAGATACGTTATTTAATATAAATGAAATTGACAATAGAATTTCAGCACTGCATTATAGAAACGACACTCAACAGCGCCACAGCACTGGCACAGCGACTTATTACTGAAGGAGGAGAATTTACGATAAAAATTGTAGGTTGCTTGAGGACTCATAGCTTTTGACATTATCGATCATAGTCTGCTGCTGAAAACATCCGTGTTATGACTTTACACCCCCTGCTATAATGTGATAAAGAGTTAGCTGTCTAACAGAACACAGAGGGTAGTTATGGCTTTACACCCCACTGGCAATGTGGATAAAAGAGTTACTTGTCTATCAGAACACAGAGGGTGTTATGGCTTTACACCCCTGCTATAATGTGATAAAGAGTTAGCTGTCTAACAGAACACAGAGGGTGTTGTGGCTTTACACCCCTGCTATAATGTGGATAAAGAGTTAGCTGTCTAATTAGAACACAGAGGGTGTTATGACTTTACACTCCTGCTATAATGTGGATAAAGAGTTACTTTGTCTATCAGAACACAGAGGGGTGTTATGGCTTTACACCCCTGCTATAATGTGGATAAAGAGTTAGCTGTCTAACAGAACACAGAGGGTGTGTTAGTGGCTTTACACCCCCTGCTATAATGTGGATAAAGAGTTAGCTGTCTAACAGAACACAGAGGGTGTTATGACTTTACACCCCCTGCTATAATGTGGATAAAGAGTTAGCTTGTCTATCAGAACACAGAGGGTGTTCTTAATGGAAGCCTATCAAATATAACCCAGTTAGAATCAGGAATTCCCCAGGGTAGCTGTTTAGGCCCTGGCTTTTTAAAATGTTTACTAACGACATGCCACTGACTTTGAGTAAAGCCAGTGTCTATATGATGACACACACATCAGCTACTACAGAGACTGAAATGACTGCAACACTCAATGAAAGTTTGAGGTGGCAAGGAATAAGTTAGGCCCTAAATATTTCAAAATGTTTCTATCAATTAGTCGTGGACAGATGCCACAAAAGGACATAGTAAAATTGCAATTTACTTGTAAACAGAGCAGCACAGCTGGCCCTGAAGTTGTACACAGAGAGCCAATATTAATATTGTGCATACTAATCTTCCTGGCTGAAAGTGGAGGGGGAGGAGGATTGATCACTCACATTTATTTGCGAGGTATTGACATGTTGAATGCACCAAACTCTCTATTCATATACTACTGGCACAGCAGCTCGACACCTGTGCAAAGTTCTGCTTTGGCAGCAGCTAATGGGGATCCATAATACGCACAAATAACTACAACTACCAGGTTCCTTGAGAGCCATGTCTCTCCTACGGCTAGTCTTTCCTCACTTTGTTGTGGAAGGTTTGGGAATCGCTTCCTTTTAGGTGGTTATAGAATTTAACAGCTCTTTTCTGGATTTTGATAATTAGTGGGTATCGGCCTAATTCTGCTCTGCATGCATTATTTGGTGTTCTACGTTGTACACGGAGGATATTTTTGCAGAATTCTGCGTGCAGAGTCTCACTTGGTGTTTGTCCCATTTTGTGAAGTCTTGCTGGTGAGCGGACCCCAGACCTCACAACCATAAAGGGCAATGGGCTCTATGACTGATTCAAGTATTTTTAGCCAAATCCTAATTGGTATGTTGAAATTTATGTTCCTTTTGATGGCATAGAATGCCCTTCTTGCCTTGTCTCTCAGATCGTCACAGCTTTGTGGAAGTTACCTGTGGTGCTGATGTTTAGGCCAAGGTATGTATAGTTTTTTGTGTGCTCTAGGCAACAGTGTCTAGATAGTTGAAGAGGGTGGGGGCTTAAGCTGCATCCCTGTCTCACCCCCACGGCCCTGTGTAGCAAATGTGTGTTTTTTGCCATTTTAACCGCACACTTGTTGCTTGTGGTAAATGGATTTTATAATGTCGATGTTTCACCCCAACATCACTTTCCACCAATTTGTATAGCAGACCCTCATGCCAAATTGAGTCGAAGGGCTTTTTTGAAATCACAAGCATGAGAAGACTTTGCCTTTGTTTTGGTTTGTTTGGTTGTTTAATTAGGTATATGTTATATAACTGTTGTACGGTAATTTGCAAAAGCCAATTTGACATTTGCCTAGCACATTGTTTTCGTTGATGAAATGTACAGTCTGCTGTTAATGATAATGCAGAGGATTTTCCAAGGTTATTGTTGACGCATATTCCACGGTAGTTATTGGGGTCAAATTAGTCTCCACTTTTGTGGATTGGGATGATCAGTCCTTGGTTCCAAATATTGGGGAAGATGCCAGAGCTAAAGATGATGTTAAAGAGTTTTAGTATAGCCAATTAGAATTTGTTGTCTGTATATTTGATCATTTCATTAAGGATACCATCAACACTACAGGCCTTTCTCTCTCTGTCTCTCTCTGTCTCTCTCTGTCTTAAGCTCTGTCAATTCAGTTCATTTCAACTGGACCTTTTTTGGAACACCATTATTTTAGTCTTATTGAGATTGACTGTCAGGGCCCAGGTCTGCCAGAATCTGTGCAGAAGACTAGGTGCTGTAGGCCCCCTCGCTCCTAACTGTTAACATTGCCAAAGCAAGTGAAGTAGATAATATACAAAAGTGAAATAGACAATAAAATGAACAGTAAACATTACACATACAGAAGTTTCAAAAGAATAAAGTCATTACAAATGTCATAATATGTATATATACAGTGTTGTAACGATGAGCAAATGGTTAAAGTACAAAGGGGAAAATAAATAAACATAAATATGGGTTGTATTCAGAATGTAGTTTGTTCTTTCTTGTGGCAGCAGGTTACAATCTTGCTGCTGTGATGGCACACTATGGTATTTCACCTAGTAGATATGGAGTTTATCAAAAATCGGGTTTGTTTTTCTAAATCTTTAGGATCTGTCACACCTTCCCGGACCATACTTTGCTTTGTATGATTCTATGTTTTTGTTTGGTCAGGTGATCTGAGTGGGCATTCTATGTTGGATGTCTAGTTTGTCTGTTTATGTGTTTAGCCTGATATGCATTCTCAATCAGAGGCAGGTGTTAGTCATTGTCTCTCGATGAGCCATATTTATGTAGCCTGTTTGGTGTTGGGGCTTGTGGGTGATTGTCCCTGTCTTTGTGTTGGTACACCAGACAGGGCTGCTTTTCTGCTTTTTCACTGTTTCTTGTTTTTTGTATATTGTTCTATTTTCATCTTTATTAAAGATGTACTTTCGGCAATTAACCACGCTGTATATTTCTCTCCTCTCTCTCTCTGGGACCTGCTCTCCTCTCTCTCTCTCCCTCTCTCCTCCCTCCTCTCTCTCCTCGCGACACGCCTCTACTCTCTCTCTCTCCGTCAGGTCCCTGCTCTCACAGACACGACAACCATAACATCACACATTAAAAGGAAGCGTAGACTAGAATCCGACCATGATCTCAAAGGGCTTGGTGGCTGTTGACAAAATCCAAACTACTATCAGCTGGAATTTGAATATAGGTACATATTTTAACAAAACATTAACAATTGTTTTGTTGGTCTGTCTGTCCTATTACCACATATGGTGTAGATGGAGTATATCTGCTGTGAATATCTGCACATCTCTCTGACTTTGCTGTACTTTTATCCCCTGTGGATGCTCTCTCAGAAACCCTTCAACCTGAACCAGTTCTATGGCTTTTCGTCAATGCAAATAAATAATAATAATAATTAACAATTTACATAACGTATTGATGATGCAAGGTTTATTTCTTATCATCTGCTTTAAGTATATGGACTATAATTTGAACCTTAGGACAAATGCATTTTTAAACCCAAATTACATTTATTTTTTTAACAACAAAAAAATTGAAGAAGAGACACTTAAAAGAAGCTTAAAAAGCAATGGGGAATGTCTTGGAAATCAATTAGATTTGATACTCCTGCAACAAGATAACTACATAGGTTGGTCTGTCCAGGAGGCTTTGGCCAATGATTAGCTCACATGTTTTCTTTTGATTCTCTATCTGGTTCCAGAACGACAGTAAATAAACAACAAAACAGCAGTTAAAAGGCTGTAGTTTGGGGTTTCAGGGTCGGCGTAAATAGCCAGTGTGTGTGTGTGCGTGTGTGTGCGTGCGTGTGGGTGTGCGGTGCGTGTGTGTGTGTGTGTGTGTGTGTGTGTGTGTGTGTGTGTGTGTGTGTGTGTGTGTGTGTGTGTGTGTGTGTGTGTGAGTGTGTTTGGGTGTGAGGATGGGGGCTTTGCAAAGGCTACTGCTATTATAACCCCCTGCTGGCTAGCCCAGAATTCACAGTCGACAGTTATAATGTTTTCACACTTGGTACACAGAAACATTTACATCCTCAATCTGATAACACAAAGACTGCTCTTTAAATGAACAACAACAGCCGACACCAGTAGTCGCATATCTGGAGGTAAGACAATGATCCACTGCCGTAGGAGGAAAGATTACACTCAGATCATCCGTCACGGAACATGCCAACTTATCCTGAAGTGAAGTATACCCAGTCAAGGCAGCCATTTTGAAATCTCTAACCTCACAGCTCACTGCTCTCAGTTAACCGTACTGATTGTGACGACGCTAACACCACACAGGAGGCTAAAGTCACAACCCACTGTGGTTAACCTGTGCATATTACAGTTGGGTGTAAAGTTTGAAACAAACATACTGCTAATGTTACCGTTTGTTCCGTAAAAAAGCCTTCTTTTCATAAATAATTTTAAGAAATTGTTTGAAAACAGTTGTATGCTATTCTAGACATTGTGTGTGAAACATTTATGTCATAAATTATGGCACGGGCATTTGTTCTCTGCCAAGAGACCTATCTTCCTATCTTCCTATCTTCCTATTTTCTTATCTTCCTATCTTCCTATCTTCTTATCTTCTCTTATCTTCTTATCTTCCTATCTTCTTATCTCCCTAACTTCCTACCTTCCGATCTTCCTATCTTCATCTTCCTAGCTTCTGTATTTTATCTTCTTGTCTTCTATCTTCCAAACTTATCTATCTTCCTATCTTCTGTCTTATCTTTCCTATCTTCTTATCTTCCTAGCTTTGGCCTTCTTATCTTCTTGTCTTCTTGTCTTCTTATCTTCCTATCTTCTTATCTCTCTTCATTTCCATCTCTTATCTTCCTACCTTCTTCTTCTTATCTTCCTATCTTCTTATCTTCCTAGCATTTTATTTATCTTCTTATCTTCTTTCTTCTTTATCTTCCTTCTTTGTTTCATTTATCTTCTTGTCTTACTATCTCTTCTCTTCTATCTTCCATTTCGTATCTTCATTTGGCTTCCTAGCTTCTTATCTTCTTATCTTCTTGTCTTCTTGGCTTATCTTCCTATCTTCTTATCTTCTATTTGGTCTTATTTCCTTCTATTTTTCCTATCTTCATTCTTCTTATCTTCTTTCTATTCCTATCCTCCTCTATTTACTTCCTAGTCAGATTTCCTTCTATTTATCTTCTTATTTGGCTTTCTTTACTTCTCTATCTTCCTTCTCCTTCTATTTCAGCTTCTTTCTTTTATCTTCTATCTTCCTATCTTCTTTTTTCTTCTATTCTTTTCTTTCTTCTTATCTATTTTCTTCTATTCCTATTTCTATTTATTTCTATTTATTTCTTTTGTCTTTGTTTCCTATCTTCCTTATCTTCTTATCCTCCTATCTTCCTATCTTCTATCTTCCTATCTTTCTTTCTTCCTATCTTTCTTATCTTTCCATCTTCCTATCTTCTTATCTTCCTATCTTGGCTTGTCATTCTATCTTTATCTTCCTATCTTCTTTATCTTCTTCTTTCCTATCTTCCTATCTTCTTATCTTCCTATCTCTCCCATCTTACTCTTATCTTCCCTTTGCTATTCTATCTTCCTATCTTGTCCATTTCCTTTCTTCTTCTTCTATCTTCTCTATCTTACTTCTTTCTTCTTTCTTCCCTCTCCTTCTATCTTTCTACTTCTTGTTTCTTTCCTCTTATCTTCCTATCTTTCATCTTCCTATCTTTATCTTCGTCTATTCCTATCTTCTTTTCTCTTTCTATCTATCTTCTTCTGTCTTTCTATCTTCTTATCATCTACTTTCTATCTTCTATTTACTTCTATTCTTCCTATCTTTTCCTATCTTCTTTTATCTCTTTGTCTTTATCTTCTTATCTTCTATCCTCTTTATTTGCTTCCTATCTTCTTATCTTCCTTCTTCTGTTTGCATTTCTTCATTTTCTCTCATCTTGGCTTTATCTTTCTATTCTGCTCGATTTCTTCTATCTCTTCTATTTACTTTCTATCTCTCTCTATCTTCTTATTTTCTTTCTTCTATCTTCTATCTTCCTCTCTCTTCTATCTTCTTATCTTTATCTTTCTATTTCTCTATTTTTCTATCTTTTCTATTTACTTCTATCTTCATTTTACTTCTATCTACTTTTCTTCTCTTCTATCTTTATTCTGTCTTCTTCATCTTTCCTATCTACTAAGTTCTATCTTTTCATCTCTTCTCTTTTGTCTTCTATCTTCTTATCTTCTTTATCTTCCATTTACTTTATCTTTCATTTTACTTCTTCATTCTATTATTTTCTTTCTTTCTCTTCTTATCTTCATTCTTCTTCTTATTGTCTATTTACTTCATCTTCTATCTATTTGTCTCTTCTATTTCTTACTTATCTTCTTTTCTTCCTATTTTCTATTTCCTTTCTTCTCTATCTTCTTGTCTTGATATTTCCTATTTCTTTATCTTCTATCTTCTATTTCTTATCTTTATCTTTTCTATCTTTTCTATCTTGTTATCTTCTATTTACCTTCTATCTTCCTATTTATCTTCTATCTTCCTATCTCTTTCATTTGGCTTTCTCTTCTTCTTCTACTTCTATCTATTTCTTCATCTTCTTTGATCTTTTATTCTTTGTATCTATCTTTTCTAATTACTCCCTATCTTGGTTCTTATCTTCTTCTTAATATTTCTCTATTTGCTTTCATTTTCTTCTTCTTGTCTTCCTATTTACTATCTTCTTTCATTTCCTATCTTCCTATTTCTTGTCTTCTTTATTCTCATTTACTTCTTATCTTTCTTTATTTCTATTTCTTTTCTTCTTTTATTTCTTATCTTTTAGGCTTCTATCTTCCTATCTTCTTTCCTATCTTCTTTATCTTCCTCTCTTTTTCTTCTTATTTCTTTCTATCTTCTTATCTTCCTTTTATGCCTTTTCTTCTTATTTTCTTATCTTTCTTCTATCTTTCTTTATCTTCTATATCTTCTTTTCTTTCTTTATATCTTCTATCTTTTTCATTTATCTTATCTTCTTTTCTTTTCCTATTTCTTTCTATTTTTATTTCATTCTTTCTTTTATCTTCTTCTATTTTTCCTTCTTATCTTCTTATCTTCCTATCTTCTTTATTTCTTCATTTTTTTCTTCCTATCTTCTTACCTCTATCATTTATTTTCTTCTTCTATTTCCATTTCTCTATTTACTTTCTATCTTTTTCTTCTTATCTTCTTCTATCTTTCTATCTTTCATTCACTTCTTCATCTTCCATTTATTTATCTTTTCTTTCACTTTTATTTTCCATCTTTCCTTTCATTTCTTCTCTCTCTTTCTATCTTTCTTTATTTCATCTTATCCTCTCTATTTACTTTCTATCTTTCACTATTTACTTCTTTTCCTTTTCTTCTTATCTTTCTTCTTTCTTTTATCTTCCTATCTTCTATCTTTTATCTTCTTATCTTTCTTTCTTTATTTTTCTTTCTTTCATCTTCTATTATTTATCTTCTTATCTTCTTCTTCCTATCTCTTCTTCTTTTACTTATCTTTTCCATTTCATTTATTTGGCTTATCTTTTTTCTTTACACTTTCCATTTCCTCCCACTATTTCTTCTATTTCTATCTTCCTATTTATTTTTTTTCATTCTTCTCTATCTTTCTATTTATCACTTATCTTCCTATCTTCTTATTTCTTTCTATCTTCTTCACTTCTATTTCTATTTTCACACATTTACTTTATCTTCTATCTTCTTATCTTCTATTTACTTCCTATTTTCTATTTCTTCTCTTCTTTCATCTTCTATTTCTTCTTATCTTTCTTATCTTCCTATTTGGCTTCTTCTATTCACCTTTCTATTTCCTATCTTCTTATCTTCTATTTCTTTCATCTTATTTCCTTCTTATTTCCTTATCTTACTCCTCTACTCTCTATCCTTCTTCTATCTCTACTTCTCTATTTGTTTCTCCTATCTCTCTTCTATCTACTCTTTACTTATCTTACTTCTTCGTTCTTCTTCACTCCTATTTGCATCTATTTTCTATCTTCTTGTCTTTCCTATCTTCTATTTCTTTCTATTTTTTCTATTTCCTATCTTATCTTTCTATCTTATTTCTATTTTTTCTTTTATCTTCTTTTCTTTGCTTTTCTTCTATCTTCTTTCTTCTTTCTTCTTATCTTCCTTTTCTTATCTTACTTATCTTTCTTATCTTTCTTTCTATTTGCTTTCTCTTCTTTCTATTCCTTTGGATTCTCTTATCTTCCTTTTTCTTATTCTTTCTATCTTCTTATTTCTTCTATCTCTATCTTCTTTCTATTTGATTTCTTTATCTTCTATCTTCTTTCATTCTTCTTCTTCCTATCTTTCTATTTGTCTTCTATTTCCATTTCTTTTCTATTTAGCTTCTATCTTTCTTCTTCTATCTTCCTATCTTTTTTATCTTCCTATTTATCTTTCTATTTCTTCTCTATTTCCTTTTATTCGATCTATTTACTTTCTATCTTTCTCTATCTTCTTTGATCTTCTATCTTTCTTCTTTTTCTATTTTTTCTTTTCCTATCTTCCTTTATCTTTCTTCTTATCTTTCTCTTCCCTATCTTTCTTTTATCTTCTATCTTCCTATCTTCTTATCTTTCTTGTTTTTATCTTTTCTTCTTCGATATTTCTTTTCTTTTTTTCTATTTCTTCTTTCTTCCCTTCTTCTTTATCTTCTCTATCTTTTTTTCTTCCTATTTTTTTTTCCTATCTTCTTTCTTCCTCTATTTTTTCTTCCTTTTTCATTTCCATACGACGACATTTCGATTTTTATTTCGATCTTCTTCTCTTCCATCTTTTTTCTTCTTCTTCTTATCTTTTATTTCTTATCTTCTTCTATCTTCCTATTTCTTTTTTTCTATCCCCATTATTTACTCCCTTTTCCATCTTTCCATCTCATACTTTCATCTTTTATTCATTTCTTTTATCTTCTTTCTTTTCTATTTTCTTCTTTCTTCCTCTTCTATTTCTTATTCTTATCTTCCATATTTTCCTATCTTCTTTTCTTTCCGTCTTTCTATCTATTTGGCTTATCTTCCTTTTTCTTTTATTTGTCTTCTTATTTTCTTATTTTCTTCTATCTTATCTTTCTATTTACTTCTCTATCTTTATTTTTTTCTTTGTCTTCTCTATCTTCCTTTCTTTCTTTTACTTCTTTCTTCTTGTCTTCTTTTCTTCTTATCTTTCCTATCCTCTTTATCTTCTTTATCTTCTTATTTTCTTCTTTCTTTTATCTTCTATCTCTTATCTTCCTTCTTTTCATTTCCATTTTATTTTCTATTTCCTTATCTTCTCTTCTTCTTCTTCTTTTCTCCTATTTTCCTATCTTTCATTTTCTTCTATCTATCTCTCTTCTTTCTATCTTCCATATCTTCTTTCTTCCCTAGCTTCTTATCTTCTTTTCTATCTTCTTCTATCTTCCTATTTGCTTCTATCTTCTTCCTATTTTCTTGTTTATTTCATTTTTCTATTCTTCTTCTTCCATTCTTTTCTTCCTATTTTCTATTTCTATCTTTTTCTATTTCTATTTATCTTCTTTTTCCTTATTTTCTTGTTCGTTTCTTTCTTTCTTCTCTTTCTTTTTCCATTTCTTTATCTTCCATCTTCCTATTTGCTTTCTTATCTTCTTTTCTTATCTTTTTCCTTCTTCTTTTTCTTTATTTCCTTTCTTCTTCTATCTTTTCATTCTTCTTCTTACTTCTTATCTTCTATCTTTCTATCTCCTATTTCTTATTTACTTCCTATCTTTCTTCTTTATCTTCCTTATCTTTTCCATTTACTTCTCTATCTTCCTATCTTCCTTCTTCTTATCTTCTTATCTTCTTATCTTCTATCTTCCTATCTTCTTCCTTCCGATTTCTTCTATTTCTTTTCTTCTTATTCTTCCCATTCTTCTATTTGTTTCCTATCTTCATTTATCTTCTATCTTTCTATTTTTTCTTATCTTCTTTATCTTCCTATTTCATATCTTCTTCTTCTATCTTTCTTATCTTCCTTTATCTTCCTATTTAATCTGTCTTCTTTTCCTATCTTCTTATCTTCTTTCTTTATTTCATTTATGTCTTCTTTTATTTTTCTATCTTGTCTTCTATCATCTTCTATCTTCTTATTTCTTATCTTCTTATCTTTTATCTTCTTGTTTTATTTTATTCCTTCTTCTTATCTTTTATCTTTTATCTTTTATCTTTCTCTATTTTATTTTCTCTTATCTTCTTTATTTCCTATTTCTTATCTTCCTATCTTCTTTTTTTTCTATCTTCTTATCTTCCCATCTTCTTTCTTTATTTCCTATCTTCTATCTTCCATTTCCTATCTTATCTCTTCCATTTACTTTCTTATCTTCCTATCTTCTTTTCTTATCTTCTTGTCTTCTATTTCTTGTCTTCTATCTTCTTCTTCTATTTCTTCTTTCTTTCTTTATCTTCTTATCTTTCCTATCTTCTATCTTCTTTATTCGACGATCTTCGACGATCGATCTTTTCTATCTTCTTATCTTCCTTTCTTCTATCTTCTTTATTTCCTTATCGACACTTTCTTATCTTCTTTCATTTCTTCTTTATCTTTGCATTTTTGTCTTCCTATTTTTCTTATTTCTACCGACTTTTCTTTTTATCTTCTTATCTTCTATCTTTTCTTATCTTACTTTTCTTTCTTATTTATCTTTATCTTCTTTTCGATCTTCTTGACTTCTTATCTTTCCTATCTTTTATTTTATCTTCCTATCTTCGACGATCTTCTTTCTTTATCGATCGACGATCTTTCTTTGCTTTCTTTTTCATCTTTTATCTTCCCATTCTTTATTTCTTTTATCTTGGCTTCTTCCTATTCTTCTTCTTCTTTTCTTCTCTATCTTTTCTACTTTTCTTCCTATCTTCTTTCTTCTTTATTTGGCTCCTATCTTCTTATCTTTCGATTTCTTTCTTATCTTCCTATCTTTCTTATTTTCTTTATTTCCTTCTTCGACTTCTTTATCTTCTTTATCTTCCTATCGACGATCGATTTCGATCTTTCATTGCTTCTACCTTCTTATCTTTTCTTTATCTTTTTTATCTTCGATTTCCTTTCTTACTATCTTCTCTATTTATCTTTATCTTCCGATTTCGATCTTCTATTTGGCTTCTCATTCTTTTCGATTTTACTTATTTGACGATATTTTTACTTTATCTTTATTTTCTTATCTTCCTATCTTCTTATCTTCTGTCTTCTATTTCTTCCTATCTTCTTTATCTTCTTATTTTCCTATCTTCTTTTATCTTCCTATCTTTATCGATCTTCCTTTATATCTTCTTATTTTCCTATCTTTCTTATCTTCTGTTCTATCTTTCCTATCTTCCTTATTTCGATTTGGTCTTATCTTCGTTCTTTTAATCTTCCTATCGACGATCTTATCTTCTTCGATTTGCTTCTCTTCTATCTTTTCGATTCTTCTTCTTCACTTTTCTTTTTCTTATTTCTTTCTTCCTATTTTCTTTATCTTCCATTCTTCCTATCTTCCTTTATCTTCTTTATCTTCCTTCTTCCTTTATCTTATTTGTCTTTTCTTTATCTTTCTATTTTTTATCTTTCCTTCTATCTTTATCTTTTTTACTTCTATCTTCCATCTTCCTTTCTTCTATTATCTTCCTATCTTTCCTTTTATCTTTTATCTTCTTCTTCTTTTCTTTTCTTCTTTCTTTTATTTCCTTATCTTCCTCCTTTTCTTATTTTCTTTTATCTTCCATTTATTTCTTTATCTTTCTTTTATTTATCCTTTATCTTTTTTTTTCTTCGACTTTCCTTATCTTTCTTTTCTTTTCTTTATTCTTCCTATCTTTCTTATCTTTCTTTATTTTTCGATTTGGCTTCTTTCTATCTTTCTTTATCTTCTTTTCCTATCTTCTTTACCTATCTTTTCCCGATTTTCTATTTGCCTTTTGTCTTCCTATCTTCGACGATCTTCCTATCTTCTTCGATCTTTTCGATCTTCCTTTATCTTCCTTTATTCTTCTTTATCTTTCTGTCTTCTTATCTTCTTCAGCTTCTTTTCTTCCTAGCTATCTATTTACTTTCTTTTTTCTTATCTTCTTGTCTTCTTTATTTGGCTTCTTTTTTCCTTTCTTCTATCTTCTCTGATCTTCTTATTTTCCCTATTCTCTTTATTTCCTGTCTTCTTGTCTTCTTATTCTTTTCTTTATTCTTTTCGATTCTTTTCTTTATCTTCTCTTGTCTTTCGATCTTCCCATCTTCCTTTATCTTCCTTTATCTTACTTTGTCTCTTTTTATTCATCTTCCTTCTTCTATCTTCCTATCTTCCTGTCTTCTTGTCTTCTTATCTCTACTTCTTATATTTTATCTTCCTATCTTCTATCTTCCGCTTCTTATCTTCTTATCTTCTTATCTTCCTATCTTCTTATCTTCCTAGCTTTCATAACCACACTCAACATAATCTTCCATTTTTTTATCTTTCTATCTTCCTATCGCATGTCTGCTGCAATTCCTTCACCGGGTCAAGACGTTTCATTTCTGGGTGGAAAAGAAAAGCAACACTTTCTGGGACACCGTTGTAGTAGCAAGAGGCTTCCAAAAACAGAAAGCATTCCAAACTGCAACTTATTACAGATAGTGGCACTACTTTTGACCAAATACCCTATAGGAAGTAGTGCATTCCATAGGAATTTCATGTCCAATTGAGATGCATATTTTCTTCCTAGGTGAAGGAGAAGCAATCTCTCGGAACAGCACTGTACCCTAAGAGGAGCCTTCCACAGAACGCTATTTTCCCCAGAGCTCGATGAAAATACACAAAATCATGTTTGTGTTTTACTTCTTCTTCTTAATCCTGCAAAAAATATTAACCAAAGTACATTTATTTCAATGATGGTCAGAGTATTGTGAAAAAATATGATTTTTCATACTGAGAATGTACTAATGCCAGTATCAGTTTATGAGAATCTGTTGCATAAGTAGTATGAATGTACTGTATAAGAGAGTCATGTTGCTGATTTGCTGTTTATTTGTTCAATATATTTCCTCAATAAATGTTTTGTTTATTTTGGATCTCCATTAGTTGTGAAGCTATTCGTGCCTTCCTGGGTTCTTAAAATATGAAGTAACAGCGACATCTGCTTGTTCTTTTGTCTGAAACTCATCCCAGCCTGTTACAGCTGGTCCGTGGACAGGGAGTACAGGAGGGGACTGGTCCGTGAACAGGGAGTAAGACAGGAGGGAACTGGTCCTGCAGCAGGAGTACAGAAGGGGACCATCCGTGGACAGGAGTAAGGAGTAGAGGGAACTGGTCCTGTGGACAGCAGGCACATGGAGGGACTAGTCCACAACAGATGCTGGTAGGGACTGGTCAGGAATGAGTACAGAGGGACTATCCAGGACAGGGAGCAGGAGGGAACTGGTCCGTGGACAGGAGGCAGAGGACTTGATCCGGACAGGAGGCAGAGGGAATGGGTCCGTGGACAGCGAGTACAGGAAGAGGGGACTACTAAGGAACAGGAGTGAAGGAGGGGACTGGTCCGCAGGCTAGGGAGTACAGGAGGGGACTGGTCCATGGACAGGGAGTGGCAGGAGGGACTAACCACACAGGTGGCTGGCAGGACTGTCATCCGTGGAACAGGGAGTACAGAAGGGGACTGGTCCGTGGACAGGGAGGCAGGAGGGAACTGGTCCAGGGACAGCGAGTACAGGGAGGGACTGTCCGTAGACAGGAGGCAGGAGGAACTGGTCCGTGAACAGGAGCACAGGAGGGGACTGGTCCGGTATGTGGCACAGAGGAACTTGGTCCATAAGGTGCATGCATGGGAGGGGACTCATCCGTGGACATGGAGTACAGGAGGGAACTGGTCCGTGACAGGGAGTACAGGAGGGGATCAATATCCGTGTGGACAGGAGAGCAGGAGGGGTCCGTGGACAGGAGACAGGAGGGGACTGGTCCGGTGGACAGGAGCACAGGAGGGGCCTGGTCCAGTGGACAGGGAGTACAGGAGGGGTCCTGTGGACAGGAGAAGAGAGGGGACTCATCTGTGCAGATTAGGAGACAGAGGGGACTGGGTCCGTGGGCAGGGAATACAGGAGGGGTCCTGACATGGAGTACAGGAGGGGTCCTGTGGAACAGGAGTACAGAGGCCTATCCTGGGGGGACAGGGAGGTACAGGAGGAGTCCGTGAACAGGGAGTGGTGAGAGGGACTGTCCGTGGACAGGAGTACAGGAGGGTTACTGGTCCGGGTGGACAGGAGAAACAGAGTCCGGGGACAGGAGTACAGGAGGGGTCCGTGATCAGGAGTACAGATGGACCTGGGGGACAGGGAGCATGAGAGGGTCCTGCACAGACAGAGAGGGGACTGTCCAGGAGAGGGAGTGGCACAGGAGGGAGTCCTGAGGGAGTACAGGAGAGGTCCGTGGACAGGGAAAGAGTTGGTGGAGGGGTCCAGGACAGGAGCATGAGGGGTCCGTGGACAGGAGTACAGGAATGTCCAGATGTGGGAGGCAGAGGTCCATGCAGGAGCAGGGAGGGTCCGTGGACAGGAGTACAGGAGGGGTCCGTGACAGGTAGTACAGAGGGGTCCGTGGACAGGGAGCACAGGAGGGGACTGGTCCGTGGACAGGAGTACAGGAGGGGTCCGGGGACAGGAGAGAGGACTGTCCTGTGGACAGGGAGTACAGGAGGGGCCGGACAGGGAGCAGAGGGTCCGGGGACAGGAGTACAGGAGGGGACTGGTACGTGGCAGAGTGCACAGAGGACTGGCATCGAACAGGAGTACAGGGGAGGGGTCCGTGATGCAGGAGTACAGGGGAGGGGTCCGTGAACAGGAGTACAGGAGGGGCCCGGTCCGTGGACAGGGAGGGACAGGAGGAGTCCGTGAACAGGGAGCACAGGTGGATCATCCGTGTGGACAGGGAGTACAGGAGGGTTACTGGGTCCGGGTGGACAGGAGAACAGGAGGGGCCCGGTGGACAGGGAGTGCACAGGAGGGGTCCGTGGACAGGGAGTACAGGATGGACCGTGACAGGAGTACAGGAGGGGACTGAACTGTGCAGATAGGGAGTATAGGAGGGAGGACTGGTCCGTAGACAGGAGTACAGGAGTCCTGTGGACAGGAGCAGGGAGAGGTCCGTGGACAGGGAGTACAGGAGGGGTCCTAGACAGGAGTACAGGAGGGTCCGTCGTGGACAGGAGTACAGGAATGGTCCGTGGACAGGGAGTACAGGAGGGGTCCGTGGACAGGGAGTACAGGAGGGGTCCGTGGACAGGGAGTACAGGAGGGTCCATAGGGCAGAGAGGGGTCCGTGGACAGGAGAGCAGGAGGGAACCTGAGGCAGGCTGGGCGATGACCTGGGTCCGGACAGGAGTACAGGAGGGGTCCGTGGACAGGGAGTACAGGAGGGGTCTGGTCCCGTGGGATGAGTACAGGAGGGAACCATGTGGACAGAGTACAGAGGGGTCCGTGGATGCAGGTTTTCGCCATGAAGTGACCATCCCAAAGACAGGAGTACAGGGGAGGGGTCCGTGGGGGGTCACACTTCGCCACTAAACACATTGACATGTTCTAAATCATTAATAATAAAATAGATTCCAAATATAGAGATCCTATTAAATACAGTTATGTATTGTGTTCTAATTTATGATTCCAACTGCAATGCTCAAGAGATAAGGAAAAGAATTAAAAGCCTGAAGTTGAGGTTAAGCAGATATATGAATCCTAGACCCAGAAGGCCTAGTGTTGACATCCACAATGTAATATCACAATATTATTTTTTTATTTTTAAGATATATTTTACTACATTTTGTTTAATAAATGAAGGTGTCAAAATATGTTTTATGGGTTGTATTTGACCGCTGAGTCAAAAGAAACTAATTCATCCTTAATGGGTTTTATCCAATCATGTGGGGCTTTATATCAACCAAACCAGGACCAAACTGACAGTGAAAAAGTCCAATTTATAGAACTGTTCCATTTATTTAGCAATGTATCAAGATACCTTATAACACAATTCAACCATACTGGTATGTGGTAAAGCCCAATCATTTGCTCTGATCCATATGTCAGTGAAACCTGGTGACCTGTATAGAAGAGGTGCCATTGAGATTTTTTTTTTAGAACCTTTTTAAAACTAGGCAAGCCGTCAAGAACAATTTTATTTACAATTAGACGGGCCTAGAACAGTGGGTTAACCGCTTTGTTCAGGGAACGACAGATGTTTATCTTGTCAGCCTGGGATTCGATCCAGCAGCCTTTCAGTTACTAGTCCAACACTCTAACCACTAGGCTGCCCACGCCCCAAGATGAAAGCCCAGATGGTAGAGGAGAATAATCATGGCTGAAGATGGTAGAGGAGGTCCAACATGGCTGTGATGGTAGAGAGGAGGAGGTCCACCATGGCTGTGACAGAGAGGAGAAGGGTCCGCTGATAAGCTGTGGGACAGCAGAGAGGAGAATGGGCCCACCTATGGCCAGACAGAGAGGAGGGTCACCATAATGCATGGTAGAGATGGCAACCCACCATGGCTGTGATGGTGAGAGGTGGTGAGGTCCATCACATTGGGACAGAGATAGGCGGTCCACCATGGCTGTGATGGAGAGGAGGAGGGCTCACTGTAATGTGAATGAGAGATGGAGGGTCTACCACATGATGGTAGAGAGGAGGAGGGTCTACCATGCTTGTGATGGTAGATAGAGGTCAACATGTCTTGAGCTGGCAGAGGATATGGTCCACCATGGCTGTGATGCAGAGAGGAGGAGGTCTACTGCATGTGATGGTAGAGAGCAGGGCCTACCATGGCTGCATGCAGAGAGTGAGGCCCACCATGGCTGGGATGGTAGGAGAGGAGGAGGGCCTACCATGGCTGTGACAGAGAGAGGATGGAACTGCCATGTAAGATACAGAGAGGAGGGCTCAGCATGGCTGTGATAGTCACACAACTGTAGAGAGGAGGAGGGGTCTACCATGGCTGTGATGGCAGAGAGAGGGTCCACCATGGCCAGATGGTAGAGATGAGGGTCTACCATGGCTGTGATGGTAGAGAGAGGACACCACAGCGGCTGTGATGGTGGGAGAGGCCCACCATGGCTGTGATGGTAGAGAGAGGAGGAGGGTCCATGGCCAGATGGTAGAGAGGAGGGTCCAGCATGGCTGTAGATGGTAGAGAGAGAGGACCACCGCTGGCTGTGATGGTAGAGGGGAGGAGGTCTCCACTGCAGCCAGGATGCAGAGAGGAGTATCCAGCATGGCTGCATGGCAGAGAGGAGGGCTCACTGCATGGCTTGATGGTGAGATATGGTCTACCATGGCTGTGATGCAGAGGAGGAGGGTCTACCATGTGGCTGTGATGGTAGAGAGGAGGTCCCACCATGGCTGTGATGGTAGAGAGGGAGGGCCTACCATGAAGTTTACGTGAGAGATATAATCACCATGGCTGTGATGGTAGAGAGTGAGGTCTACCATGGCTGTGAGTGGTAGAGAGGGATGGTCCAGCATGGCTGTGATGGCAGAGAGGAGTGGTCTACCATGGCTGTGATGGTAGAGAGGAGGAGGGTCTACCATGGCTGCATGGTAGAGAGGAGGGCCTACCATGGCTGTAGATACAGGAGAGAGGCCCGCTCACATGTGACATGAGAGGAGGAGGGTCTACTAAGGCTTTAGTTTGTAGAGAGGAGTGGCCTCACTAAGGTCAAGGATGGTGAGAGGATAGTCCAGCATGCTGTGATGGTAGAGAGGAGGGTCTACCATGGCTGATGGTAGAGAGGGAGGGTTCACCATGGCTGTGGGATGGTGAGGAGGGTCCACCATGGCTGTGATGGTAGAGAGGAGGGCCCATCATGGCTGGGTGATGTAAGAGAGAGAGGCTCACCAAGTGGCTGTGATAGAGAGGAGGGTCTACCATGGCTGTGATGGTAGAGAGGAGGAGGGGTCACCATGGCTGTGATGTTAGAGAGGAGAGTCTACCATGCATGTGATGGTGGGAGAGAGAGGGTCTACCATGGCTGTGGATGGTAGAGAGGGAGGGTCCAGCATGGCTGGGACAGAGATGATGGGCCCTACCACACAGACAGAGAGGAGAAGGGCTCACTATGGCTGGGATGGTAGAGAGGGAGGAGGGTCTACCATGGCTGCATGGTAGATGAGGAGGGTCTACCATGGCTGGTAGATGGTAGAGAGGAGGAGGGCCCAACATGGCTGTGATGGTAGAGATATGAGGGCTCTACCATGGCTGTGATGGTAGAGGAGGGACTACCATGGCTGACAGAGAGGAGAGGCCTACCATGGCCAGTGATGGGAGGAGGAGGAGGGTCACCACATGCTGTGATGGTAGAGAGGAGAGGGTCCACTCATGGCTGTGATGGAGATATGGTCCACCATGGCTGGGCACATGGTAGAGGGAAGAGGGTCCAGATGGCTGTGATGGTCCACCACAATGATTCTCTCTGTGCTCCGCTGGCCTCATCCTCTTACAGTAATGCCTGACCTAATCTGACCAGCGAATCAGAGGGAGTTCACAAGGCTATTAAGGCTGAACTGATAATACATTGACAGAAAGAGGATCTGGCCCTATCTCTGATGAGCAGAAACGAGACCACAATACATCATTATATATTTACATACACATATTGAGGATATACAGCTACTACAGTAGGGAGACTTGACTTTCAGCGCAGGCAGCTACCTCAGGTAAGTCTCACTCATAGCCTCAAGCCGCATGATCTCGCATGAAGTTCGCTGCTCAGTGGTAATCAGTCTGGTAACTTATAGACTGGTAGTTGTTGAGTTCACAAGGCCATCCTTCCTATCAAGTCTCATCATTATCTCGAGGAAAGCCTGAACCCCAGGACATGAAGGAGGAGATATTTAAAAAAAAATATATGTATATATATATACCTACAGTCCATACCTTTTCGCTTCACAGAGAGCTAGCTGGTATAGGTGTTGCGTTCCCTCTTCAGAGGCATGCGTAACATATATATATATATATTTCACCTTATTTAACTAGTAGGGGCTGAATAGAAAACAAGTTCTCATTAACTGCACCTGACAGTGCATTTCTTCACATACTGTGAAGTAGTAACATTTTTGTCACTTGAAGAGAGGTAATAATTCTTAAATCAGCTGGATGTAATAATGTTCTGTCATTTCGTTGTCCCTAGAGGCAAATGTGGATCTTTTTTTGAAGCTGAGAGAAGATATAAAACATTAATGCCAAACAAACTCCATTATGTAAAACATTCAATCTCGTATTAATTTGTGTTTACATACAGGTGATATCCGTTTAACACTGTTGTTGCATATTACTGTATATATTATCACCAAGATAGAGTGGTGATATTTAAATGGTCAAAGGATGAATGTTGAAGTAGTTTCTCTCAGGGTACGTGTAAATGACCTTGGCAAAGGAGAAATGTTAAATTCATGGGACCAGTCTGTTACACCATGGGACCAGTCTGTTACGCCATGGGACCAGTCTGTTACACCATGGGACCAGTCTGTTACACCATGGGACCAGTCTGTTACACCATGGGACCAGTCTGTTACACCATGGGACCAGTCTGTTACACCATGGGACCAGTCTGTTACACCATGGGACCAGTCTGTTACACCATGGGACCAGTCTGTTACACATGGGACCAGTCTGTTACACCATGGGACCAGTCTGTTACACCATGGGACCTGTTACATCATGGGACCCAGTCTGTTACACCATGGGACCAGTCTGTTACACCATGGGACCAGTCTGTTACACCATGGGACCAGTCTGTTACACCATGGGACCAGTCTGTTACACCATGGGACCAGTCTGTTACATCATGGGACCAGTCTGTTACACCATGGGACCATGGGGACCAGTCTGTTACACTGTTGTTACACCATGGGACCAGTCTGTTACGCCATGGGACCAGTCTGTTACACCATGGGACCAGTCTGTTACGCCATGGGACCAGTCTGTTACACCATGGGACCAGTCTGTTACACCATGGGACCAGTCTGTTACACCATGGGACCAGTCTGTTACATCATGGGACCAGTCTGTTACACCATGGGACCAGTCTGTTACACCATGGGACCAGTCTGTTACACCATGGGACCAGTCTGCTACACCATGGGACCAGTCTGTTACACCATGGGACCAGTCTGTTACATCATGGGACCAGTCTGTTACACCATGGGACCAGTCTGTTACATCATGGGACCAGTCTGTTACACCATGGGACCAGTCTGTTACACCATGGGACCAGTCTGTTACATCATGGGACCAGTCTGTTACACCATGGGACCAGTCTGTTACACCATGGGACCAGTCTGTTACACCATGGGACCAGTCTGTTACGCCATGGGACCAGTCTGTTACGCCATGGGACCAGTCTGTTACGCCATGGGACCAGTCTGTTACGCCATGGGACCAGTCTGTTACACCATGGGACCTGTTACAGTCTGTTACACCATGGGACCAGTCTGTTACACCATGGGACCAGTCTGTTACACCATGGGACCAGTCTGTTACACCATGGGACCAGTCTGTTACACCATGGGACCAGTCTGTTGGGACAGTCTGTTATGGGACCCAGTCTGTTACATGGACCAGTCTGTTACACCATGGGACCAGTCTGTTACACCATGGGACCAGTCTGTTACACCATGGGACCAGTCTGTTACACCATGGGACCAGTCTGTTACACCATGGGACCAGTCTGTTACATCATGGGACCAGTCTGTTACACCATGGGACCAGTCTGTTACACCATGGGACCAGGGACCAGTTACATCATGGGACCAGTCTGTTACACCATGGGACCAGTCTGTTACATCATGGGACCAGTCTGTTACACCATGGGACCAGTCTGTTACACCATGGGACCAGTCTGTTACACCATGGGACCAGTCTGTTACACCATGCCATGTTACACCATGACCAGTCTGTTACACCATGCATGGGACCAGTCTGTTACATCATGGGACCACCATGGGACCAGTCTGTTACACCATGGGACCAGTCTGTTACACCATGGGACCAGTCTGTTACACCATGGGACCAGTCTGTTACATCATGGGACCAGTCTGTTACACCATGGGACCAGTCTGTTACACCATGGGACCAGTCTGTTACACCATGGGACCAGTCTGTTACATCATGGGACCAGTCTGTTACACCATGGGACCAGTCTGTTACACCATGGGACCTGTCTCTGTTACACCATGGGACCAGTCTGTTACACATGGGACCAGTCTGTTACACCATGGGACCAGTCTGTTACATCATGGGACCAGTCTGTTACACCATGGGACCAGTCTGTTACACCATGGGACCAGTCTGTTACATCATGGGACCAGTCTGTTACACCATGGGACCAGTCTGTTACACCATGGGACCAGTCTGTTACCATGGGACCAGTCTGTTACACCATGGGACCAGTCTGTTACACCATGGGACCAGTCTGTTACACCATGGGACCAGTCTGTTACACCATGGGACCAGTCTGTTACATCATGGGACCAGTCTGTTACACCATGGGACCAGTCTGTTACACCATGGGACCAGTCTGTTACGCCATGGGACCAGTCTGTTACATCCATGGGACCAGTCTGTTACACCATGGGACCAGTCTGTTACACCATGGGACCAGTCTGTTACACCATGGGACCAGTCTGTTACACCATGGGACCAGTCTGTTACACCATGGGACCAGTCTGTTACACCATGGGACCAGTCTGTTACACCATGGGACCAGTGGGGACCAGTCTGTTACATCCAGTCTGAGGGACCAGTCTGTTACACCATGGGACCAGTCTGTTACATCATGGGACCAGTCTGTTACACCATGGGACCAGTCTGTTACATCATGGGACCAGTCTGTTACACCATGGGACCAGTCTGTTACATTTTACAGCCATCATGGGACCAGTCTGCTACACCATGGGACCAGTCTGTTACGCCATGGGACCAGTCTGTTACGCCATGGGACCAGTCTGCTACACCATGGGACCTGTTAGTCTGTTACGCCATGGGACCAGTCTGTTACGCCATGGGACCAGTCTGTTATGGGACCAGTCTGTTACGCCATGGGACCAGTCTGTTACGCCATGGGACCAGTCTGTTACGCCATGGGACCAGTCTGCTACACCATGGGACCAGTCTGTTACACCATGGGACCAGTCTGTTACACCATGGGACAGTCTGTTACACCATGGGACCAGTCTGCTCTCTGAGAGGAGAGGGAAACCAGATCAGAGCAGCGGTCTGCTCAATATCTGTCATCTGTTCTAATGTGTTGTTCTCTTTTTACAGAATATCACAGTGCTTTTTGAGTTTCCGTGTTGTGGCCTATGTAGTTGTTAGCTATGTGTTAAAGGGTGTTGGACTGCGATATGCCAGCCCATTTACTGACTGATATTTGTTATGGAGATTCAAACTAACATTTCAATGACATCTTTTCCAGTCATAATTAATTCATGATCTTGTCCTGTCCCCGCCCTGATCTGTTTCACCTGTTCCTGTGATTGTCTCCACCCCCTCCATTTTCCCCAGTGTATTTATCCCTGTGTTTCCTGTCTCTGTACCAGTGTATTGCAACTCTAATGAGGGTATTGTAACTCTAATGAGGGTATTGTAACAAAATGCTTACTGACAGGCCCTAACCAACAGGTTACCTTACAGTGAAATGCTTACTGACAGGCCCTAACCAACAGGGGCGATTTGACACGCGTATGTTGCATTGCTTGCTATTGGATTAACTGGTAGTTAAAACAACTCAATTCAAAAGATATCATTATATTGTGTTTTTGGTGATTTAAACCAATGTTCTCATTACATTTCACAATAAACTTGTATTTTGAATGAATGGTTGTGTGGTGAGAAATGTTTTCAATCCAAATGAATGAATGAATGTAAAACTGTCTGTGTTACAAGTACGACCTGATTGAAGTTTTGTACTAAGAGTTCTGAAAATGTACTATATAAACTCAGCAAAAAAATAAACGGCCCTTTTTCAGGACCCTGTTTTTCAAAGATAACTCGTAAAAATCCAAATAACTTCACAGATCTTCATTGTAAAGGGTTTAAACACTGTTTCCCATGGAACAGTCGTTAAGACACTAACAGTTTACAGATGGTAGGCAATTAAGGTCACAGTTATGAAAACTTAGGACACTAAAGAGGCCTTTCTACTGACTCTGAAAAACACCAAAAGAAAGATGCCCAGGGTCCGTGCTCATCTGTGTGAACGTGCCTTAGGCATGCTGCAAGGAGGCATGAGGACTGCAGGTGTGGCCAGGGAAATAAATAGCAATTTCCGTACTGTGAGACGCCTAAGACAGCGCTACAGGGAGACAGGGCGGACAGCTGATTGTCCTTGCAGTGGCAGACCACGTGTAACAGCACCTGCACAGGATTGGTACATCCGAACATCACACCTGCGGGACAGGTACAGGATGGCAACAACAACTGCCAGAGTTACACCAGGAACGCACAATCCCTCCATCAGTGCTCAGACTGTCCACAATAGGCTGAGAGAGGCTGGACTGAGGGCTTGTAGGCCTGTTGTAAGGCAGGTCCTCACCAGACATCACCGGCAACAACGTCGCCTATGGGTACAAACCCACCGTCGCTGGACCAGACAGGACTGGCAAAAAGTGCTCTTCACTGGCGAGTCGCGGTTTTGTCTCACCAGGGGTGATGGTCGGATTCGCGTTTATCGTTGAAGGAATGAGCTTTACACAGAGGCCTGTACTCTGGAGCGGGATCGATTTGGAGGTGGAGGGTCCATCATGGTCTGGGACGGTGTGTCACAGCATCATCGGACTGAGCTTGTTGTCATTGCCATCAATCTCAATGCTGTGTGTTACAGGGAAGACATCCTCCTCCCTCATGGGGTACCCTTCCTGCAGGCTCATCCTGACATGACCCTCCAGCATGACAATGCCACCAGCCATATTGCTTGTTCTGTGCGTGATTTCCTGCAAGACAGGAATGTCAGTGTTCTGCCATGGCCAGCGAAGAGCCCGGATCTCAATCGCATTGAGCACGTCTGGGACCTGTTGAATCGGAGGGTGAGGGTTAGGGTCATTCCCCCCAGAAATGGCACTTGCAGGTGCCTTGGTGGAAGAGTGGGTTAACATCTCACAGCAAGAACTGGCAAATCTGGTGCAGTCCATGAGGAGGAGATGCACTGCAGTACTTACTGCAGCTGGTGGCCACACCAGATACTGACTGTTACTTTTGATTTAACCCCCCCTTTGTTCAGAGACACATTATTCCATTTCTGTTAGTCACATGTCTGTGGAACTTGTTCAGTTTATGTCTCAGTTGTTGAATATTGTTATGTTCATCAAATATTTACACGTTAAGTTTTACTTAAAATAAACACCGTTGACAGTGAGAGGACGTTTCTTTTGTTGCTGAGTTTACTTGTGAAAATAGTATGAAAGAGCTAAAACACTGGTTGAATCGAAGTTGTTTTCACATCATTTCAACAGAAATAAATTCATGTCATGACTTTGAATTATGGAAACTAATTTATTTTTCCCACCCAAATACAATTAAATGTTTTGTTGATTTCACGTTGAATTCACGTCCCTAGTCAAAACATCTATCAGAATCCTATCGAAATTCAAAAGTAATCCTATTTGATCCTGTAGAATTCTGTGTCACCTCTATCAGAATCCTATCAGAATCCTATCAGAATCGTATCGGAATCCTATCGGAATCCTATCAGAATCCTATCAGAATCGTATCGGAATCCTATCGGAATCCTATCGGAATCCTATCAGAATCCTATCAGAATCTTATCTTATCGGAATCTATTGGACTCATTTTTTCCTATTGGAGTCTTGTAGGATATTGTCACCCCAATCAGAATCCTATTTGAAGTTTTTGTTGTTAATAGAACCCATTAAATTATAGTTTGTTTGTCATTTGTTCCATTACAATACAACATCCTTAACTACAACATTTTCGTAGATTGGAAACAACAGTTATTTATTCATTTTGGTTTTATTCACCACTAGAGAGTGCTGCGACAAGTTATTTTCAGTATGAGCACCAGTACAGTACACCTTTCTCAACAAAACACTCACTCGAGTTATTTGATCTGATTCTTATTCATGCAACTTCTTGTCTTTGAATTGGAAAGACGTTATCTGGCTTTTTCCGAGAATCTTTATAACGCTTATACACAAATAAAAAGTACAAATAAAATATATTTTTAGGTAGAATAATACAAAGATATGAGCATTTCTTTCATTTAATATGTAATAGTCAGCTTTGCATATACATATGTTTCCTTAACCCTCTTTATGTAGGGAGAGGGAAATAAAAACCTGAAGATGAGACCCCCAACTCCTCCCTACCTCCCTGCCACCCCCAACTCCCTCACTACCTGCCTCCTCCCCCTCCTTCCCTCCCTCCTCCTGGGGGTAACTACCAGTCCTCCTGGGGTAACTATCAGTCCTCCTGGGGTAACTACCAGTCCTCCTGGGGTAACCATCAGTCCTCCTGGGGGTAACTATCAGTCCTCCTGGGGGTAACTATCAGTCCTCCTGGGGGTAACTATCAGTCCTCCTGGGGTAACTATCAGTAAACTATCAGTCCTCCTGGGGTAACTACCAGTAACTATCAGTCCTCCTGGGGGTAACTACTAGTCCTCCTGGGGTAACTATCAGTCCTTCTAGTCCTCCTGGGGGTAACTACCAGTCCTCCTGGGGTAACCATCAGTCTCCTGGGGGTAGTCCTCCTGGGGTAACTATCAGTCCTCCTGGGGTAACTATCAGTCCTCCTGGGGTAACTATCAGTCCTCCTGGGGTAAGTACTAGTCCTCCTGGGGTAACTATCAGTCCTCCTGGGGTAACTACCAGTCCTCCTGGGGTAACTACTAGTCCTCCTGGGGTAACTACCAGTCCTCCTGGGGTAAGTCCTCCTGGGGGTACTAGTCTATCTCCTGGGGTAACTACCAGTCCTCCTGGGGTAACTACAGTCCTCCTGGGGTAACTATCAGTCCTCCTGGGGTAACTATCAGTCCTCCTGGGGTAAGTACTAGTCCTCCTGTGGTAACTACCAGTCCTCCTGGGGTAACTACCAGTCCTCCTGGGTAACTACCAGTCCTCCTGGGGTAACTACCAGTCCTCCTGGGGTAACTATCAGTCCTCCTGGGGTAAGTACTAGTCCTCCTGTGGTAACTACCAGTCCTCCTGTGGGACTATCTATAGGATACTAATATACGATACAATCAAAGAATATAGATTCTAAAATCTGATAGGATTTTTAAAATGTGTATTATTGGAGTCCTATAGGAAATGTGGACTAGTGGTTTGTTGACAACTCAACCAAATGTAAATCAAACCCAGTAGGCACCGTTTTTCCCCACGATGTCAATCGCGTCTTTAGGAGGCACTGTAAACTAGCTTGCTTACAAATGTGTGATGACGAGTGTGTTGTTGCAGAAATCAATAGGTCTATGCTCAACAAAATAAGGGAGGGATGGTGGGGCAGTTGCCATTGTTTTCTTCATTTTGAGCACCTGCCCCTGAAAGGTCTGTGCACTATCCTGTCATGGACACATTCCAGTGGACTCCTGTGTGGGCAGAGGTAGAGAGACACACACACACACACACACACACACACACACACACACACACAACACACAGAGTGATGTGAAACAACAAAGGCCATGTTCTCAGAGCAACACAAAAGAGTTCTAGTTCTTCTAGAGACACGGGAGAGGAATGGTGGCAGGAACAACACAAAGTTCTAGAGTTCTTCTAGAGACACGGGAGAGGGATGGTGGCAGGAACAACATTCTAAACACGAGTTCTTCTACTTGTTGTGTCTCCGATGCCGTACTCTGACGTGCCAAAACATCAGAGACAAAAGGTGACTCGGTTTGAGTGGTTGTCTTGGTCTGAGAGATATAGTCTTGTTTGGAAGGGACTTGTTAGATCTCTTGGGCTGTGTAACAGACAGCGCACATACCTTTGTGGTTTGGAGAAATACCATTTCTCTGGATGAGATTGATGTTTGCAATGTTAATAGATAATGTTAGCCGCTGCAGATGAAAGTACTTCTCTTAAAAGCGTCATTTTTTTAAATTTCAGCACCTGAAAGTGAGAACAAAATGGATACAAGAAAATGTTTCAGTATCATTAAAATCAGTTGAACATGATCACGATGCAATACTCTGATCAGAGTCACACCACTACTTAATCCCACCATACAGCTGTTGAATTGACCAACCTGTTTCAGACAAAATCCCATCCCATGTATAAATCTCGGGTGACCTCAATCTGAGGAATTCATCAAGACCACTAGAGGACAGTAGATGATTGATGGCTGGCTGCCTCCCAAATTCAAAACATAGCTCTCTGGTCCTTATGTCCAGAGACACATTCATTAGACACCAAACAGAAGAAATAGGCCCGAAACAAGGACGGTTCATCTGAACTTGACCAATAAGAAACTCTTATTTTCGTTTTCCGTTGCAAAATGTTTTATTCGGGTTGCACTAATGCATAAGACCCATTTCTCTTCCATCCTATTCTCTTCCACTCTCTCCCCACAATTAGACAGGAGTACAACCTGTGAGGAGAGGATGTTACCGTGCATTAGGATCTATTCTTTACGATGCGATTAGAGACTTACTAAACAATGGAATTTATATGCCTCTAACATACGCCCCTACACGTTTGACTTTGTTTGAGGATATCTAAATTATGCCACATGAATGGGTTAATGCTGTATATGTAGCTAACAGCAGCCACATCTGGAAAACAGTCAAACAACTGGATTCCAATAAATGGCAGATTTTAGAAAAGGTATAGTTGTTTTTTGATCGTTACAGAACATAATTAGTTTTCTCCGTTACTCTCAGTTACTCTCAGTTACTCTCAGTTAGTCTCAGTTAGTCTCAGTTAGTCTCCGTTAGTCCGTTACTCTCAGTTACTCTCCGTTAGTCTCCGTTAGTCTCAGTTACTCCGTTACTCTCCGTTACTCTCCGTTAGTCTCAGTTACTCCGTTACTCTCAGTTACTCTCCGTTACTCTCCGTTAGTCTCAGTTACTCCGTTACTCTCCGTTACTCTCCGTTACTCTCAGTTACTCCGTTACTCTCAGTTACTCTCAGTTACTCTCCGTTAGTCTCCGTTACTCTCAGTTACTCCGTTACTCTCCGTTACTCTCCGTTACTCTCAGTTACTCTCAGTTACTCTCCGTTACTCTCCGTTACTCTCCGTTAGTCTCCGTTAGTCTCAGTTACTCCGTTACTCTCGTTACTCTCCGTTAGTCTCAGTTACTCTCCGTTAGTCTCCGTTAGTCTCAGTTACTCCGTTACTCTCAGTTACTCTCCGTTACTCTCAGTTACTCTCCGTTACCCCGTTACACTCCGTTACTCCCGTTACTCCGTTACTCCCGTTACTCTCCGTGGTTCACATTAAGGCCTATATGGATTAAGTTTTCTTTTCTGCCAATTTACAATTGCTGTGATTTATTGAAGAACTCAGTTTGGCTTCTTCTCTTTTCCTTTTAGAAATACACAGCCTTATTCCTGACCATTTCAATTATTCTACATTTTGTTGTTCCAGCCTGAATTCTAAATGTATTAAATCTTTTAGTTTTGTTTTTGCATCTCGCCCATCTACAAACAAAACCCCATAATAACTAAGTGAAAACATGTTTTTAGAAATCTTTGAAAATTAAATAAATGTCATTTACATAAGTATTCACACCCCTGAGTCAATACATGTTAGAATCACCTTTGGCAGCGATTACAGCTGTGAGTCTTTCTGGGTAAGTCTCTAAGAGCTTTGGACACCTGGATTTAACAATATTTGCACGTTATTATTTTACAAATTCTTCAAGCTCTTTCAAGTTGGTTGTTGATCATTGCTAGACAGCCATTTTCAAGTCTTACCATAGATTTGCAGGAACATTCAATGTCGTGGTAAGCAACTCCAGTGTAGATCTGGCCTTGTGTTTTAGGTTATTGTCCTGCTGAAAGGTGAATTCGTCTCCCAGTGTCTGTTGGAAAACAGACTGAACCAGGTCTTCTCCTAGGATTTATTCCATGCTTACCTCTATTCAGTTTATTTTTCATCCCCCCCAAAAAAATCCCTAGTCCTTGCCGATGACAAACATACTCATGACATGATGCAACCACCATGCTTAAAAATATAAAGAGTGATTTGCCCCAAACAGTCAGGACATAATTTCTATGCCACATGTTTTGCAGTTTTCTTTTCGTGTCTAATTGCAAACAGGATGCATGTTTTGGAATATGTTTTATTCTGTTCAGGCTTCCTTCTTTTCACTGTCATTTAAGTTAGTATTGTGGAGTAACTACAATGTTGATCTATCCTCAGTTCTCCTATCACAGCAATTAAACTCTGTTTTTAAGTCACGATTGGCCTCTTGGTGAAATCCCTGAGCGGTTTCCTTCCTCTCTGGCAACTGAGGTTAGGAATGACGCCTGTATCTTTGTAGTGACTGGGTGTATTGATACACCATCCAAGGTGTAATTATTAACTTCACCATGCTCAGCGGGATATTCAATGTCTACTTTTTACATTTTTACCCATCTATCAATAGGTGCCCTTCTTTACAAGGAATTGGAAAACCTCCCTGATCTTTGTGGTCGAATCTGTGTTTGAAATGCACTGCTGGACTGAGGGACCTTACAGATAATTTTATGTGTGGGTGTACAGAGATGAGGTAGTCATTCAAAAACCAAGTTAAACACTATCATTATTGCTGTGTGTCCATGCAACTTATTGTGACTTGTTAAGAGCATTTTTACTCCTGAACTTAATGCTTTCCATAACAAAGGGGTTGAATATTTATTGTCTCAAAACATTTCAGCTTTTCATTTTTTTCCCCGTAATTTGTAAAAAAAATATTTTAAAAAATGGCTAGAAACATAATTAAAAAAAAAAAAAAAATCTCTATTTAAATCAATTTTGAATTCAAGATGTACTCAACAAAATGGGGGAAGAAGTCAAGGGGGGTGAATACTTTCTGAAGGCTCTGTATATTATGTATTATGTGGTATGACTTCAGGCAACAGCCACAGCTACCAAATAATGTTTTTGTCATAGCACAATTTATGAAAACCCTTGATAATATAGGCTACTACTGTCCTCTTCAATCATTCAATTTATAAATCACATTCCAATAATTAAATACAATGACAAATACGAACGGTACACATACGCATTAGTCAGAGAAACTAGAATTTGATCAAGGAAATAGACCTATAGGCCTCCACTGCCAATTGGCAGATGATCGACTATTCAAAACAACAAGGCTTTTTCACAGTAAATTATCTTCACCATAAATTAACAGACAAAATGCCAAGCTAAGAACTAAATATACAGGCCTAAAATAGCCTAAATAACAAAAAAAATAATGCAGCCGTCTGGCAGCTTTTTTACAACGGTTTGAATAAGAGAAGCATCGTCAAGAATTGTCTTTAATATTACTACTATGTTATTATATTTTTTTCCAGCTGAAAGAATAATTATACTAGATTTTTTTAATAGAAATATCACCAATAATCATATTTTTGTTATATAAACATATTGATATTTTTTATTTAAAACAAATGAAAACATAATTATTAACCATTTTTTGGTATCCACAGAAAAATAACCAACAACATTTGTTGCTTTAATTCAAAGTATAAATGTTACTTAATTCCTAAATAATCCTGTGTAATTGCAAAATTTTAAATCATGGACTTTCTGTATGTTAATGTTCAAACAAAAACTTAAGAAGGGGTAGTGTAAAATATAGCTCACAAATATCTGAAAACCCTTCATACAAATATTGGTTTACCAAAACCTCATAACGTAGCTCAAAACGACCAAAACGGAGAACTGATGAAATCCACCGTTCAATGGAAAGAAGAGCTCTCGGGAGTGAGCTCGGATACATCTGTTGCGTAAGAGGCTATAGCATAGGCTTTGGTGACATCATGCGGTCACAAATGGAATTTACATCTCATCCCCATTTAGAAGTGGACTCAAAGCACCTGCATCTCATTCATTTTCTTCACCAGGCATTATTGTAAACATGGAATTAGTCTAAATTATTTCCACAGGGATGCTCAGTCCTTGACGCGAACTGAAATATAGGTGCGGGGTAGTTTACGTTTCTGTGCCGGAACTGCAATATTTTATAAGAGATACAGGAACTCAAGTAGCATAAAGTGAGGTGCCGGCAACGTTACCACTAACCACGCACGCAGTAACCCCAAGACTGCCGCGCAGCTCCCCCCGGACATCCACGCAGAGCACGTTAGAAATATTAGCCCACACAGAGAAGCACGAGATTGAACTTCCCCGTTAGTTAACACTATTAACGTTTCCCTTTACAGTGGCAATTGTGATCAACGCAATATTAGCCACTTTCAGTGCAACATACCTAAACAAAACAAACTATGCAAGATATGTTGATGTAGGCAGAACACATCAGGAGTAGGATTGTATTGCTCACGACTCATAACCAATCAGAGCTGCAGTAGGCCTATTTTTGAGACAGCTTATTCAAATCTAAGTAGCCAATAGGCAGAGGGTAGAATAATGTGGCTCATTCTCTGTAATAACAGTATGGGAATAATGCATTTTATTTTGTGAAAGTGGTTTCTTGCATCAAACACCACAACATTTTCAGTTACATCCTTGTCTGAAGGACAAGTGGATAAACAGGTTTAATGTTAAGCCCTGCATGTTTGTTTTCTTCAGAAGTCTGATGGAATGTAGGCCTACACTGAACACCACACAATGGCTGCTACTGTAGGCCGAAAGATAGAACAGCTAATTCCATGTTAAAATATTATGGGATGCCTTTTCGCCATTGTTTTTGATGGTAGGCCACTCTGATAGGCCTACTACATTACGATCAAATAGTCACAGTAGCCTGCTTAGCCACTGTTAAAACTGTAGCTTAAAGCAGGTACAGCCTCAGTGTTCACAGTAAAACTGTAGCTTAAAGTGGGTACAGCCTCAGTGTTCACAGTAAAACTGTAACTTAAAGCAGGTACAGCCTCAGTGTTCACAGTAAAACTGTAGCTTAAAGTGGGTACAGCCTCAGTGTTCACAGTAAAACTGTAGCTTAAAGTGGGTACAGCCTCAGTGTTCACAGTAAAACTGTAGCTTAAAGTGGGTACAGCCTCAGTGTTCACAGTAAAACTGTAGCTTAAAGTGGGTACAGCCTCAGTGTTCACAGTAAAACTGTAACTTAAAGCAGGTACAGCCTCAGTGTTCACAGTAAAACTGTAGCTTAAAGTGGGTACAGCCTCAGTGTTCACAGTAAAACTGTAACTTAAAGCAGGTGGTTTCTGTGTTCACAGTAGACATGCCCTGGAAGTTGTACAGAATTTTCACAACGTTCCAAGTTGGACTCTGCAGACCTGAAATTTGGTCAGTGCTGAAAATTTGAGGGAACATTGGGTGTCAGAGATCTCTTTTCCTTGTCTTTGGGTGTCGGAGATCTCTTTTCCTTGGGTGTCGGAGATCTCTTTTCTTTGGGTGTCGGAGATCTCTTTTCCTTGGGTGTCGGAGATCTCTTTTCCTTGGGTGTCGGAGATCTCTTTTCTTTGGGTGTCGGAGATCTCTTTTCCTTGGGTGTCGGAGATCTCTTTTCCTTGGGTGTCGGAGATCTCTTTTCCTTGTCTTTGGGAGGTGGTGTGGAACAACCTTTTTATTTTTTATTCAAGAGACATCAAATACCAATATATGCCTTTTTGCTTGTGTTTTTATTTACAGTGTTTGTCTGAATCACAATAAAAATGCTTGAATGAATTGTTTGAGATGCCTCATCTTGGTGATTCCACTGGCAGACAAGGACGACAGCTCATAGACTTCACATCCAAGACGGCCCCCTATTCCCTATATAGTGCACTACTTTAGACCAGGACCCTATAGAACCCTATTCCTTATATAGTGCACTACTTTAGACCAGGACCCTATAGAACCCTATTCCCTACATAGTGCACTACTTTAGACCAGGACCCTATAGAACCCTATTCCTTATATAGTGCACTACTTTAGACCAGGACCCTATAGAACCCTATTCCCTACATAGTGCACTACTTTAGACCAGGACCCTATAGAACCCTATTCCTTATATAGTGCACTACTTTAGACCAGGACCCTATAGAACCCTATTCCTTATATAGTGCACTACTTTAGACCAGGACCCTATAGAACCCTATTCCCTATATAGTGCACTACTTTAGACCAGGACCCTATAGAACCCTATTCCTTATATAGTGCACTACTTTAGACCAGGACCCTATAGAACCCTATTCCCTATATAGTGCACTACTTTAGACCAGAGCCCTATAGAACCCTATTCCTATATAGTGCACTACTTTAGACCAGGACCCTATAGAACCCTATTCCTATATAGTGCACTACTTTAGACCAGGACCCTATAGAACCCTATTCCCTATATAGTGCACTACTTTAGACCAGAGCCCTATAGAACCCTATTCCCTATATAGTGCACTACTTTAGACCAGGACCCTATAGAACCCTATTCCCTATATAGTGCACTACTTTAGACCAGGACCCTATAGAACCCTATTCCCTATATAGTGCACTACTTTAGACCAGAGCCCTATAGAACCCTATTCCCTATATAGTGCACTACTTTAGACCAGGACCCTATAGAACCCTATTCCCTATATAGTACACTACTTTAGACCAGGACCCTATAGAACCCTATTCCCTACATAGTGCACTACTTTCGATCTCAGACATGTCTTTGGATCCCGAATCAAAGCCCTAACTTCAGGATGGGATACCAGGTCCAAAAACAAGTATTGTACTATAAAAAAGGGTCCAAAAGCAGTGCACTATGAAAGGGAATATGTTGCCATTTGGGACACATGGTTGTTGGTCAGTGCTGTATTACAGTAGAGCTGACTCTGAGCCGGACCCATCCAGCAGCCTTGGCAGACAGACAGCGATCACCACAGCAATATGGCCATTCTTCTCCTCTCCTCTCCTCTCCGCCGTCTCAGTGACTCTCTCCTTTCTTGCCCACAACCTGGTAAAAAAAAACACAAACCGTGTGGAGAAAAAAAGAAGAAAAATGCAAACAATTAAAACTATACGTTTCCATCTAATTGTTCTAGAGATTTTCATATAAATATATATATTTAAATTCCCACCAGTGTGTTTCCAACAAACAGACGTGTTGCAGAATAAAAGCCGTGTGCGATGAGGAAGTGCCGACAAAATGAGTTTCCCCAAGTCGTAGTGGGAGGACCACACGCCATATCATTGACATCGACAAAATGAACTTTTCGCTGAAGTTCACACGTACCGAATAACAATGAATAAGCAAATAAAACTGTAACGTTAAATAGCAAATGCGCCTACTGGTCTTGACACGGGCCTACTCTGGTCTTGACACGGGCCTACTCTGGTCTTGACACGGGCCTACTCTGGTCTTGACACGGGCCTACTCTGGTCTTGACACGGGCCTACTCTGGTCTTGACACGGGCCTACTCTGGTCTTGACACGGGCCTACTCTGGTATTGACACGGGCCTACTCTGGTATTGACACAGGCCTACTCTGGTATTGACACGGGCCTACTCTGGTTTTGTCAGGGGAGCTCTAGACAACGGCTGGTAGATACAGTGCAGGAACGCTAGTCTACATGATGACATTATGGATAAGAGAGAGAATGGTTTTATTTGTCAAAACGGCAGTCATGCATCGATCGTCATGTCACCAGAATAAGACCCTCAATATTTATTGGAAAGGAGCATCAGGATCACTGCACTTTCACCACCCTGTGACGTTTCTAAATGATTTATTCTGTAGCCTAATAAACTGCATGGTTTCCCAGTCGTAGTGGGAGGACCACACGCCATATCATTGCGTGACTCAACGTTTACTTCGATATGATGGTTAATTGTATGAATATTTTCACATTAAAAAAAAGGTATTTCACCACCATTTCTCGCATAATTCATTTTTACAGACACAAAAACATCCACCACGTCGAATGAACAAATGATCTGTCAGCATTTATCAAATTGTACCGAAACTACCCATTTTCATCACAGCCATCGTGATTTTTATTTATACAGAATGACTTTACTCTCAGAAAAACTATGTGGTTATAGTCACAGTATTTGCATTTTATATATATCATTGCAGATCTCATTCAATCTCGACAAGGACGTTGTGAACATACTGTAGTAGACAGGTTCCATCTAACGTGGAATACTCCGATACTCTGTTGGTAGAAATGCCAGATCTTACCCTTTTGAAGTCATTCATGTTTGTTGCTTGTACAGGGGTCCCAATAAAAGTAAGGTAATTTATTTTAGTCGTCTCTTCATCCCCTTGATTGTTCTTCACAAACATCTGTTAGAACAAAACGGAAGAACCACAGATTATATCATTACAAGGGGACACAACCAGTAGAAACTAAAGGATTTCAATTCACGCAGGTTTGGTTGGAACCTAAATTGCAAATCAAGAAGTATTGAAACTCACTATATGCAATAAGAGAGATTCTTTATATCACAGCTAGAGCGTAATAAACTGCAGTTGAACAGGGGAGTACCACGTTTTGCCACTAGATGGCAGCATTGTCCTATATTTACATAACTAATTACACCTGGGCAACATCTCAATAGTTAAATGGGGCTTCCTCCCTCTCCTCCATCAAAAACAGAGTTAAAAGGAGTTTCCTGAAAGGCTTAAACCATATATATATATATATATATTTTAAAAAAAATTATTCATCTGTTATTTAAGAAGAGAACGTACATCTCTTTTTCAAGTGAGAAAGTAGAATACACACTGCTCAAAAAAATAAAGATCTAGGATGTTATTTTAGTGTTCCCTTTATTTTTTTGAGCAGTGTGTATATATATATAAATGAGAGAGAGAGAGAGACTCCTCCACCAGAGTGGTATATGTATATATTAGTTACACTGGAGACAACATAACAATAAATGATATCGAAGTCGTCAGTTCTCTTTATGAACGAACAGCGCATATCGACCTTTTCCCATCGTTTAGAAGCACATCACAAAGTAACACCTTCCAAAACAGTTGCTACTTACGGTGACGCTCTGAACGTTCTGGAACTTGACATATCTCAGCGGAATCAACCCGTCGTCCTTGAAGTCCTCCTCGGCCAGGTCCAGGGTCTGGGTGGCCTCGCTCCGCTCAGCATCGTCAAAGTCCATGGAGCGAGGAAGGTTAATGAAGATCTTCACACACTTTGGTGCCTGGGCTGTTGGGAGGGACAAATGGGACGTATGAGACAACAAAGGCAACCCAAGCTGGCATGGGGAAACTCAACACAACGCATGACCGTGATCGCTCCAGTAAAACGCCAACGTCTACTCAAATGGGCAAAGGATGATATTTCAAAGGCTTTTCCTGAATAAAATTAGACTAGTACGGGTGTTTCACTAGGGAAACGGAGAAACATTTATGAAACACCCGGGGAGAGGAAGGACTCACCGAAGTCAGAGGTCTGCAGCTTCATGGAGTACAGCTTGACAGGTTGGTTAAAGGCCATCGTAACAAGGAGCTGAAGGGGATGAAAATATGGGTTAACTGAGGAGTGTAAACTACACACTGACACCTAAATCTACTAAGACGGTTTAGCCTGCAGGTTGGCCTGAGGTAACACCTGTCAGGAAGACGGTTTAGCCTGCAGGTTGGCCTGAGGTAACACCAGTCAGGAAGACAGTTTAGCCTGCAGGTTGGCCTGAGGTAACACCTGTCAGGAAGACAGTTTAGCCTGCAGGTTGGCCTGAGGTAACACCTGTCAGGAAGACAGTTTAGCCTGCAGGTTGGCCTGAGGTAACCCCAGTCAGGAAGACAGTTTAGCCTGCAGGTTGGCCTGAGGTAACAAAAGGTAACCCCAGTCAGGAAGATGGTTTAGCCTGCAGGTTGGCCTGAGGTAACAGAAGGTAACCCCAGTCAGGAAGACGGTTTAGCCTGCAGGTTGGCCTGAGGTAACACCAGTCAGGAAGACGGTTTAGCCTGCAGGTTGGCCTGAGGTAACACCAGTCAGGAAGACGGTTTAGCCTGCAGGTTGGCCTGAGGTAACCCCAGTCAGGAAGACTGTTTAGCCTGCAGGTTGGCCTGAGGTAACAGAAGGTAACCCCAGCCAGGAGAAGCATACATATGAAAAAGTAACCCAACAGACAAGACATTGTTTTTCACCAGGTGAGTGATATTTTTATCCTTGTAAATATAGAAAAGGGACAACAGATGCAAGTTCTCACCTGTAAAGTCTACTAGAAAGTAGCCACACTGAGGTGAACAACTTCAGCACATTCAGACCGCTCTGAACTAACGAAGGAGACGCTGATGGCGATCTATCCTCAGACTCACCTGCTCATCGCAGTCGGACTCCAGGTAGGTGGTGTCCTTGACTAAGCAGTTTTCAAAGCCGCTCTCGTCGCTCTCGTTTAGGCACTCGCAGCCAGCTTTGTTCACAAACGGCATCAGGTCCATCTGAACACACAGAATCAAAATTATTCAGACAAGGCAAGCCCGTGTTAAGTCCGCATTACAAGGCCATGTTAAGGCCGCATTACAAGGCCATGTTAAGGCCGCATTACAAGGCCATGTTAAGTCCACATTACAAGGCCATGTTAAGGCCGCATTACAAGGCCATGTTAAGGCCGCATTACAAGGCCATGTTAAGGCCGCATTACAAGGCCATGTTAAGGCCGCATTACAAGGCCATGTTAAGGCCGCATTACAAGGCCATGTTAAGTCCACATTACAAGGCCATGTTAAGGCCGCATTACAAGGCCATGTTAAGTCCACATTACAAGGCCATGTTAAGGCCGCATTACAAGGCCATGTTAAGGCCGCATTACAAGGCCATGTTAAGTCCACATTACAAGGCCATGTTAAGGCCGCATTACAAGGCCATGTTAAGGCCGCATTACAAGGCCATGTTAAGGCCGCATTACAAGGCCATGTTAAGGCCGCATTACAAGGCCATGTTAAGTCCACATTACAAGGCCATGTTAAGGCCGCATTACAAGGCCATGTTAAGGCCGCATTACAAGGCCATGTTAAGGCCGCATTACAAGGCCATGTTAAGGCCGCATTACAAGGCCATGTTAAGGCCGCATTACAAGGCCATGTTAAGTCCGCATTACAAGGCCATGTTAAGGCCGCATTACAAGGCCATGTTAAGGCCGCATTACAAACACCAGAGCAGCTTCACAGCGTGCAGCAGCACCACCTGCAATGTTGACTTTGCTTTAGAGAAACGGAGTATCCTTTTGTAGTGGACAGTTAGCTCTGCTTCTGTCTCTTCTGAGATGTTTAGATTTTAGTCATTTAGCAGATGTTCTTATCCAGAGCGACAGAGCGGTTTTTTAAGAGAATTCATCTTAAAAAGATAGCTAGGTGGGACAACCACACGTCTAAGTCATAGTGATTAGGATCGGGACCATACCAGAATCTCAATGTCTTTTTTTTTTTTACTGGCAAAAAAATGAAAACACGAAACAGACCAAACTCTTTAGTCCTTTAAAAAACCTGCTGTATGTAAAATATTGTGCTATAGCTTGGATAAATAAATAAATAAATATGACTCTCTCTGACAACATAGTGACGTTTGTTTCCAACACGGTATTCTCCTAAAGAAAATAAATCTGTTTTGTACAGCGATACTGATATAATCCCAGCCCTAATAGAAACGACACGTTTCCTCAATAAAGTAACTATCAGCAAAGTCAGAGCTAGTCAGAGGCCTGTCCCGAGGCCTGTCCCAAAGTACTGCCATACTGGACCCAGAATTGGCTCGGCTTGGTCAGTCGTTTTCACGGAACTTCTGCAGTACGCTATGTTACGGTCCAGAAGCTTCTGAGTTTGGCGTCCCGCCTCGGGAGAACGGGGAAAGGAACCCGCTATGTTATGGGGCAATTCCACTGGAAACAGACTGATGCCGAAACTAATCACCAAGCCGACTGGGTGAATAGTCTGTCGATGTTCAGACACTGAAACCTAATTTCTTCTGTGAGTCGCTATCGATAAGAGCGTTTGCTAAGTGAATAAATTGTAACTTATTATATGAACATTCGGAGTCTCAGCATCATTATTTTTCCGTGGAATTGCCCCCTTATACACTGAGTATAGTAAGCATTAGGAACACCTTCCTGATATTGAGTTCAACCCCTCCCCCCCTCCCCTCAGAACAGATTAATTCTGGGCATGGACTCTACAAGGTGTCGAAAGCGTTCCACAGGGATATTGGCCCATGTTGACTCCAATGCTTCCCACAGTTGTGTCAAGTTGGCTGGATGTCCTTTGGGTGGTGGACCATTCTTGATACAGACGGGAAACTGTTGAGAGTGAAAAACCCAGCAGCGTTGCAGTTCTTGACACAAACCGGTGCGCCTGGGAGCCTACTACCAAACCCTGTTCAAAGGGCACTTAAATATTTTATCTTGTCCATTCACCCTCTGAATGGCACATATACACAATCCATGTCTCAATTTGGTATGTTATTAGGATCCCCATTGGCTGTTGGTATGTTATTAGGATCCCCATTGGCTGTTGGTATGTTATTAGGATCCCCATTGGCTGTTGGTATGTTATTAGGATCCCCATTGGCTGTTGGTATGTTATTAGGATCCCCATTGGCTGTTGGTATGTTATTAGGATCCCCATTGGCTGTTGGTATGTTATTAGGATCCCCATTGGCTGTTGGTATGTTATTAGGATCCCCATTGGCTGTTGGTATGTTATTAGGATCCCCATTGGCTGTTGGTATGTTATTAGGATCCCCATTGGCTGTTGGTATGTTATTAGGATCCCCATTGGCTGTTGGTATTTCATTAGGATCCCCATTGGCTGTTGGTATTTCATTAGGATCCCCATTGGCTGTTGGTATGTTATTAGGATCCCCATTGGCTGTTGGTATGTTATTAGGATCCCCATTGGCTGTTGGTATGTTATTAGGATCCCCATTGGCTGTTGGTATGTTATTAGGATCCCCATTGGCTGTTGGTATGTTATTAGGATCCCCATTGGCTGTTGGTATGTTATTAGGATCCCCATTGGCTGTTGGTATTTCATTAGGATCCCCATTGGCTGTTGGTATGTTATTAGGATCCCCATTGGCTGTTGGTATGTTATTAGGATCCCCATTGGCTGTTGGTATGTTATTAGGATCCCCATTGGCTGTTGGTATGTTATTAGGATCCCCATTGGCTGTTGGTATGTTATTAGGATCCCCATTGGCTGTTGGTATGTTATTAGGATCCCCATTGGCTGTTGGTATGTTATTAGGATCCCCATTGGCTGTTGGTATGTTATTAGGATCCCCATTGGCTGTTGGTATTTCATTAGGATCCCCATTGGCTGTTGCACTAGTCTTCCTGGGTTCCACACAAAACATAATACAGAATGACATTATACAGAACATCAATAGACAACAACAGCTCAAAGACAGAATGACATACATTGTTTTTTTAAAGGCACACGTAGCCTACATACCAATGTTTACACACAAACTATCTAGGTCACATGGGGGAGAGGTGTTCTTTTATCTGTTTTTTCAAACCAAGTTTGCTGTTTATTTGAGCAATATGAGATGGAAGGAAGTTCCATGCAATAAGGGCTCTATTTAATACTGTACGCTTTCTTGAATTTGTTGGACTAGTAACCGAAAGGTTGCTGGATGAAATCCCCAAGCTGACAAGGTAAAAAATCTGCCCCTGGTCCTCGATGGGACAATTTCATTGTAGAAAGGACTGAAAAGCTCAGTTCTGGTGACTTTTTAAAAAGTACATTCTACTCTAAAAACGAATTGAGAAAAAAAGTGAGCCCAAAAACATACTGGTTAAAAAAAAAAAAATGTTACAATAATTTTCTTAAAATATTGGATCATGTAGCCTATGGTCTTATATGATTAGATGTGCTATTAGCAATTAGCATTATTACCTGTAGCCCAACTGATGAAGCATAGTGGCCATAAAATGTACATGGGCTGAAGCATTGGCGTTTGTCCATCTGCATTCACCCTATTGGACACAGCATCCCGACTGTTAGTCAAGCTGCAATATGTGTCGTTTTGTTGTGGGATCCTGACCAAATTCACATAGAAACGTGAGTTATAGATCTGTCACTCTCATTGAAAGCAAGTCTAAGAAGCGGTATGTATATATGTTATATATGCACTATTCCTATGCTTCCCGTTCTAAAGCCAGTTCGTCAAATGTCTGCCCTGCTAGAGCTGCCCCCCGGTCAACTGTAAGTGCTGTTATTGTGAAGTTGAAACATCTTATTGTGTTATTGACTGTATGTTTTTTAAATGTATAAACCTGTGTTGTTGTATGTGTTCGAACTGCTTTGCTTTATTCTTGACCAGAGGTCGCAGTTGTAAATGAGAACTTGTTCTCAACTTGCCTACCTGGTTAAATAAAAAGTGATCTGGTCTACCTGGTTAAATAAAAAGTGATCTGGTCTACCTGGTTAAATAAAAAGTGATCTGGTCTACCTGGTTCAATAAAAAGTGATCTGGTCTACCTGGTTCAATAAAAAGTGATCTGGTCTACCTGGTTAAATAAAGGTGATCTGGTCTACCTGGTTAAATACAAATACAAGTGATCTGGTCTACCTGGTTAAATAAAGGTGATCTGGTCTACCTGGTTAAATAAAAAGTGATCTGGTCTACCTGGTTCAATAAAAAGTGATCTGGTCTACCTGGTTAAATAAAAGTGATCTGGTCTACCTGGTTAAATAAAGGTGATCTGGTCTACCTGGTTAAATAAAAGTGATCTGGTCTACCTGGTTAAATAAAAAGTGATCTGGTCTACCGGGTTAAATAAAAGTGATCTGGTCTACCTGGTTAAATAAAGGTGATCTGGTCTACCTGGTTAAATAAAAGTGATCTGGTCTACCTGGTTAAATAAAAGTGATCTGGTCTACCTGGTTAAATAAAAAGTGATCTGGTCTACCTGGTTAAATAAAAAGTGATCTGGTCTACCTGGTTAAATAAAGGTGATCTGGTCTACCGGGTTAAATAAAGGTGAAATAAATAAAAAATATTTTAAAAAGCCACGAAGTAGTAGGCCACAGAAGCTCACAGAACGCAACCGACAAGCTTCTTAGACTTGCTTTCAATGAGAATGACAGATCTATAAAACACACATTTCTATGTGAATTTGGTCGGTCAACCCCCCAAAAAAGGGTACACATATTTCAGCTTTAAAGCCTAAAACGTTAACCTAAGGCATCAGATCACGAAACACAAGTTCAAACACATTTTTATCTAACCAAATGATTAGATGGCCTGCAAAAATGTTTTTTCAATTTTAAAACGCACAGAAAGAAATACCATATTGTTCCTTCACAGGAATTACCATCTTCAGAGAATGTTTTTTTGTAATATATCTACAGATCATCTCTGTCTGGAGCACATAAAGCAGTAGTAACAGAATGCGGATCAGGGAGCCAAATGAACGGCTCTTTCAAAGACGTGATTCGGGTTCCTGCCGTTCACCAAAAAGAGCCTTTAGTGCACAAATGACCATCAATGTTGCCCCTAAGCCATTCTTGAAACTCTGGTTGTCATTGTATTTGTGTAAGATGATCCCAGAATTGAAGCAGTAGAGAAATAAACGTTGTAGAAATGGAAAACTGGGATGCCCCCCTCTTTGTTTTTTTAACAAACCAAAACTGATTTCAAAAGAGTTTTTCCCATAATTGCATTAAGAATTGTTGTGCATTGACTGCTGGTGAGAACACATGTCTCCCACGCTATGGGCCTCACAAATTGAATGTGCATGGAGAGGAATATTTAAGAGTATATGATTTACCTTGCATTGAACACAACAACAAGCCAACTAGGTAAATAAATTAACTATTCTACTACGAGGTTGTCTGATTTTGTTTTAATAACATTACAAAAATAGTAGCACTTGCAAGTAATCCATCCACCTGACAGGTGTGGGATATCAAGAAGCTGATTAAAACAGCATGATTATTACACAGGTGCACCTTGTGCTGGGAAGAAGGCCACTAAATGTGCAGTTTTGTCACACAATGCCACAGATGTCTCAAGTTGAGGAAGAGTGCAATTGGCATGCTGACTATATGAATGAGCTGTTGCCAGATAACTGAATGTTAATTTCTCTACCTTAAACCTCCAACGTTGTTTTAGAGAACATGGCAGTATGTCCAACCAGTCCGTCACAACCGCAGTATGTCACAACCGCAGACCATGTGTAACCATGCCAGCCCGGGACCTCCACATCCAGCTTCTTCACCTGATCGTCTGAGACCAGCCACCTGGACAGCTGATGAAACTGAGGAGTATTTCTGTCTGTAATAAAGCCCTTTTCTGGGGAAAAACTCATTCTGATTGGCTGGTCCAGGCTACCCAGAGGGCGGGCCTGGCTCCCAAGTGGGTGGGTCTATGCCCTCCCAGTCCCACCCATGGCTCCACCACAGCCCAGTCATGTGAAATCCATAGATTATGGCCTAATGAATTTATTTCAATTAATTGAGTTCCTTATACGAACTGTAACTCGGTGAAATTATTGCTGCATTAATAAATTGTTGCATTTATATTTTTGTTCAGTATACTTTGCCATTATTTTCTAGTTTATTTGGTAAATATTTTCGTAACTCTTCTTGAACTGCACTGTTGGTTAAGGGCTTGTAAGTAAAGCATTTCACAGTAAGGTTCTACACTTGTTGTATTCGGCGCATGTGACTAATAAAGTTTTATTTGATTTGAATATATTTATTAATTTGGAAATATATGTATAAGGCTATGCCATCTCCAAACCAGTCAGACCCCCTGGAGATGTGAATTGCTACTCTGAACTCAAAAACAAATCTCTCCAGAATGCATAAGACAGAAATCTGTTGCAGTGACTGACAACTTTGACCCCTTGCTTCAGTCATTCACAGAAGTTTAAAATAGACAAAAAAATGTCTGAGTAATACCAATTCATCATATACTCACATATCCCTTGGGAATGTCTGAGTGATACCAATTCATCATATACTCACATATCCCTTGGGAATGTCTGAGTAATACCAATTCATCATATACTCACATATCCCTTGGGAATGTCTGAGTGATACCAATTCATCATATACTCACATATCCCTTGGGAATGTCTGAGTGATACCAATTCATCATATACTCACATATCCCTTGGGAATGTCTGAGTAATACCAATTCATCATATACTCACATATCCCTTGGGAATGTCTGAGTGATACCAATTCATCATATACTCACATATCCCTTGGGAATGTCCGAGTCCTCGTTGCTTCCAGGGTCGTTTTCTACATGCTGCTTGATCTTCTCCTCTAGTCCTGAGGCATCTGCACCCTGATACAGGTCGACGCGCACTTTGTTACGGAAAAACAAAAACGTCGGCGTGGCAGAGATGTTGTTGGCGGCAGCCGTTGCCTGAGAGAGGGGGGAAAAAGGGGGAGATTGACATTGAAGTCACATGCCTAACACCACACACACTAGATTTCGTCATCTGTATTGCTCAACGAATGACATGAGGATGTTGACATGTTTGAGGCTATAAATGTTTTGTTTGTTTTGTTTACAGCGTCTCCTATGACAACAACAACATAATGGAGTACCTGGTGTTTCGATTACGATACAGTAGGATGTATTATTAAAACTCTTTACGCAGAAAGAACCTCACCTGACAGACGTGTACATCGACTTCAAGGAAAACCACGTGTGGGTACTTGTTACTCAACATGTTGAAAGCAGGGGATATTCTGACACAGGGTCGACACCTGGGGAGAGAAGGAGTTTATTAGGAAGCTGGTATTGTCGCGACTACGGTTGTTGTTGTTATTTTTGACGTTAGCGATCATCAAAACGGGCTGTTTATGAACAAAACTAGAACTAAAAAGTTGTAAGCCATACACATGAATTAACTAAAGCTAAAATAGTAGCTAGGTACGTGTTCTTCACCCCTGGGGTGTATTCCTTCAGGCTTTTTTTGGAAACAAACAAAACGTGCCTACCTGGGGTGTATTCATTACGTTTTGTTCTGTTTACCGGAAACAAACAGAACAATACGTGGAGGGGCCTACATGATTTTGTCCAATAGAAACTCTTGTTTTTTTGCGTTTTCCCGTTTGGAGTAAACGGTGTCTGTTGCACGTTTTGGAACAGAGGATTTTTTTTTCACAGAATGTGCGTGAATGAATACACCCCTGAATTTGTCCAATATAAACTATCGTTTCAGTTTGCAACTGTTTTGGCGGAATGAATACACCCCGCTAGTTAAAAGATGCATGTCCCCCTTTCACTGGCAAATTCATTGTAGATGCCTATCAAAACCATCAGATAACTAGCATTGTTGTACCACAAATTATACAGAAAACATTTCACACTATTGCTAAGTAATTGTCAGACTACTGGGTTGCCAAGTACCGCAGCTACTCTGTGGAGTTAGCTTAACATGCTATCTTAGCCTGTCTGATATTGCTAAGTCATAGCTGGCTAAAGCTAACCACCGTTAGCTAGTTAGCCAACGTTGGCGTAGCTAACAGCGTGGTGTTCTCCTGAGTTATTTTATCACGCTTTTTAAGTAGCTTCTTTGAAAGTATTCCCGATACACTACGAAAACCCGAAACCAGTTGACCTACTAGGTAATTATACATTTGCCAATGAAATTGAATCACCCACTTCTGTTTAGATCCGGTCTAGCATGCTAGCCAAGGCCTGGGAATATATTTTGAACCTTACCCTGCCATTGTGAACTTCACTACGGCAAGTCTGGAACCGGCGGCTGTTAACTCAGGTTGAAATTCTGAATCATTCCCGATTACTTTTACCCCGACCATTTTTACAGAATACAACTGTAAATATAGTATTTTATTTACGTCCGATTATATAGAAAACAGTGTCACACTGTATAGACACTGTCCAAAACTCAACTCCTCTCTCGAATCAAAACACTTTCCTGAGTTCCTTGACGAAAGTTGGCCAGTAACCAATGAAAACCAAGCAGGGTGTGGTCAACTTGACTCCACAGCTCAAATAAGTACTGATCCAAGGTCTGGTTTAAAAACCTTAAAGGGCAGTTTAACGATGACATATTTTACATTCCATCTGACCCAGAAACACATTGAATATCGACACAACATTTTAGAGAAAACATTCAGATAGAATGTCCCACACGAGCCTTGTCATTTAAAAATGAACGGATTAATGGATTTTTAATTTACATTTTTGTTATTTATTTGATATTATTTTTGTTGTTTTTTTTAAATATTTTTTGTTATTTCCTAGTCTCTCAGTCAACACAGCCAGCTGAGCAACTGTATTTCTTCCCATAGCATAGCATAGCCAGTTAACCTAGTTAGCTTAAAAGCTAAGCTGCAACAACACATCTCTACAGTGGCTTTTGATAACTGTCCAAGATGAAGGTGTCTAAAATACTCATTTCAATTGTATTTTTAACAAATGTTTTCGTGAATTTGAGAGCAATGGGTAAGTAGACATAGCCAACTAGCTAACTTTCTGTAATTTAAAAAAAAAAAAAAAAAAAAAAAAAAACTGTAATGATGTCTTTGAGAGACAAGTGTTTATTTTTGCACAAATATTTACGTTTTTAACTACATTTTAAAAAATGATGAAGCGCAGTCATATTCAGTTCCTGATTGGTCAACAAGTTTATTTGACGTGTGAAATAGTGTTAGTTGAGGTGAATCTTTGTTTCTATGTTTGGGTCTTTGCAAAGACAAAGCTAACATTAGCTTTCCATGTCAAAGCATTCTAATTCTATTCTAACAGATCCTCCGAAAACAACCGACTCCAAAGACTCAGGTGGTAAGTTGACTTTTGACTCTGGCTAGTTAACTATTAGTGGAGGATGGTGGGAGGAACAATAGGAATAGCTGGAATGGAATCAATAGAACGGAGTCAAGCAATTGGTTTCCATGTGTTTGATCTATTTGATACCATTCCATTCCAACCATTAATGAGCCTGTCCTCCTATAGCACCTCCCACCACCCTCCACTGATAGCTATGTATTTTGACCATCAAAGGCCCTTACTAATTTGGTCTGACCTTGAGACTTTTTGAGGTCATGATAGGGTTAAATAGAGTCTCATTTTCAGGGTATATATTTCACATACATTGAAATGAATGACCAATGAACAACAGGGAGAATTTTAATGAGCATGCCCTTCAGTCACCATCCTGCATTGTTCAAAAGTTGTTCAGTGTCATACCAAATATCCATCATGGTTTTGGTTTCACAGACTCAAGGGTTCAAGAATTGAAGAAGAGGTGGCAAGGAGAAAGACAGGAGTTTTTGAAATTCCCTTGTTTCCTTAAAAGGATCCTGCAACGAATGTAAAAGGAAAGCAAGCCAGTGATGTAAGTTATTTGTAGGGCATCTTTGTTATGAATTAAGCTATATAAAACATGATTCTGGTGGGGATTTCTTATATTGTCATTGAGTATGGGGCATCACCATTTTAAAATGCTTCATCACTTAGAAAACACTTAGTTTTTCCCCCTTTTTCAAATTAGGCCCAATACACACTTCATTTGTAGTCTTTCCTCACTCTGATTAGCGGCTTACTTAGCCAGGTTCACTAGATTTTACTGATACATTTATGAAGAAAAGAAAAAAAAAAGAAACCTGCACACTGCTCTTGCTACTATCACTGCTCTTTACGTTTAACGAAATATAACCATGTGCATTTCATTAATATTCTTATAAAGTGTGAACAAAAAGTATTAAACACGTCTGTATAACGTGTATAGAAACGAACAGAAATACTCTATTCCAGGGGGACAGCTTCCATCCTGAGCCATTAAAAAGAGGACTTCCAAGAAGTCCGTTTTTCAGACTGAGCCGTATATGCCACTCCACAGAGGATTATTTAGAAAAAGCAGCGGAGATGAGCAATTAGGTTTCTAAAAGAGGCTACTCTCCACAATGTGTGAATGAAGCTCTTAATTTGGCATTAGGGAAAACACGAGATGAACTCATACAAAATAATACCCACTAAAGCTAAAGAACACGCTGTATTGTTGATTTGACTTTGTTCACCACCCCATACACTTTGAACTCGCGTAAAGTGGGAGATGCTGTCAAGAAACCCTGGTATGTTTTATCATCGGACCCAGCTTTGCCAGCTGAATTTAAGAATCCACAATTTATTGTACGTATAAGTGGTCGCAATTTACGCAATAAATTGGTCCTTGCCAACTGCCAGACACAAAAGAAAACGAGCCAGGCTCTTTCATGCCCTCTTCAGAATGGTAGCTATAAATGCAGAGGTCGCGCACAGTGCAACAATATGATGAAGTGTGAATATTTCTCCCACGTACAGGAAACGATTCCAAATTAAATTACATTTCTACCTTTAGATTTTGTGGCATAAAGAAAGTTACGATATCAGACAGGGGAGGTGATATTAATAATACTGAGTTAAAGGGAATGTTTGGGGATTTTCACCCTCCAGACATTATTTCCAAAAGGTCTTAATGATGAAATGCCTATGTATGTTATGTTGTAAATGTCAACATGAATTAATGCCACCATTTCAGATTACTTTGACGTTTTTCTTGCGCTGTTCCCAATGATTTATAATAACTTGCTTTATGGGTCGATGTCCTCATTGTGGTTTTACAGACGTATTTAATACGTTTTATGTACACACTTTATTCGAATAATTATGAAATGAACATTGTTATATTTGGTAACACTTACTTATTTTCCCTCGACTCCAACCCCATTCGATACATTGAACGAATGTGGGTGGAGCTATGTATGCATAACGGTGCTAATAATTTTTTCAAAACTCACAAAAGCTCTGACTAAGGCCTTGAGGTCGATACATAATAAAGGGCAGTGGTACTAACCAGAGCAGTGATACTAACCAGAGCAGTGATACTAGCCAGAACAGTGATACTAACCAGAGCAGTGATACTAACCAGAGCAGTGATACTAACCAGAGCAGTGATACTAGCCAGAACAGTGATACTAACCAGAACAGTGATACTAACCAGAGCATTGGTACTAGACAGAACAGTGATACTAACCAGAACAGTGATACTAGACAGAACAGTGATACTAGCAGTGATACTAACCAGAGCAGTGATACTAACCAGAGCAGTGATACTAGACAGAGCAGTGATACTAACCAGAGCAGTGATACTAGACAGAACAGTGATACTAGCAGTGATACTAACCAGAACAGTGATACTAACCAGAATAGTGATACTAACCAGAACAGTGATACTAGCCAGAGCAGTGATACTAGGACAGAGCAGTGATACTAACCAGAACAGTGATACTAACCAGAGCAGTGATACTAGGACAGAGCAGTGATACTAACCAGAGCAGTGATACTAGGACAGAGCAGTGATACTAACCAGAGCAGTGATACTAACCAGAGCAGTGATACTAACCAGAGCAGTGATGCTAACCAGAACAGTGATACTAACCAGAGGAGTGATACTAACCAGAACAGTGATACTAACCAGAGCAGTGATACTAGACAGAGCAGTGATACTAACCAGAGCAGTGATACTAACCAGAGCAGTGATACTAGGACAGAGCAGTGATACTAACCAGAGCAGTGATACTAACCAGAGCAGTGATACTAGGACAGAGCAGTATGCAGGGTTTTTTTTCTCATCTTTTTCAACTGTTTCCATGCACCTGCAAAAAAAGATGGCTCAGATGTGTGACTGCCTTTTGAACTGATACCTTTATGAAAACTCTGTAAGCACTTGCTAATGCATTAAAACGTTGGTTGACTTTTTTCAAAATTTCAGTACAAAGATGAAATGCCCCTGACATACTCCACACTCTTTGAAAGCACCATCTACATCGAAACATTCTTATTTTGCCTTGTTGTAGTGTATGGAATACTACATTTACCCATTTGGGTCACTGTAAGTACTTATTCTTAATGTATGCAGTTTGATGTTTTATTCATGATAACAGTTGGCTCGATAAGGGGAACATGTATTTGACTGAAATTCTGAGTTTATTTCTGGTGGTTTACAAAAACTCTAATATGAAATACATACTTGATCTGATGCATCTTCTCTACTCTTCTTTTTGTGATACAGTTGTATGAGAAACTGCACAGGGGTAAAGTTGAACCACAGCCCACTGATCACACGACTGAAGACTTGGAAATGAACGAGACCCATACTTAAAATGTGAACTTTTCAACGTGATCCAGTGTTGTTGTATTCATCGAGTCCGGATGAATGATGAGATTCATTTATTATTCACAGCCACGGAGGCATTTTTCCATTGAAAGATTGGTTCTATAATATTTCAAGCGTTATTTAATTTTGTATTGATTAAAAATGGAAGCAACGTTTACCTTTTGTAATTGTCACATGCACAGGGTGTTAAACAGTACAGTGAAATGCTTAACTTGCGAGCTATTTACATGATGCAATGGGTTGAATTAATAATGAAATAAGCATGAATCATATCTAGCCACATCTCTCCATCCATAAACCACAACATAATGGTACTTTCGTCATTTCAGGGTGGAACGAATCCACGTTAAATTTACTGCAACCAGTCACCATTCACGAACTATCCGGAAATTGTATTCACCGTACGCATGCGCACAAACCCCAACGAGGGCCGATTCATTTTCGTATTATTATTAGCTCGCTAGTAAATCCGTTAAAATATACACATTTGATACAATTTGTACGTGGGTATGGCAGAGGAGGTAACGAAAACCACAGGCGAACTCTCAGTGGGTAAGTTGATAACATGTCTAGCTAATTTACAGCCCCTTGTAGCAATGTTGAAAGCATGCGATGTGTTGCATCAGACCGGTGTTGCTAGCTAGCTTTCATAGCACAAGTGATGTATATAAATCATTGCATAGCTCAAGCTTATCTTGACTGTCTAGTTAGCTAAAACAAGCGAGCTAAATGACTACGCATCGGTGTGAGCTCTGTTTTAGTTTGAGTTTTTCCCCTGTACCCAAACATGTGGTAAAATGTCTGTCACGCTCCTGTTATCTAGCCAACGAGCATCTTGCCTAGCTAGCATAATCACTGTCATGCATTAGTTCGCTGAAATAACATACATTCAGAATCAGGTGGTGAGTGTTCCCACTTCTTCCAGGTGAGTTGTATGTGTCTGACAAAGAAGGAAATGACCGGGATGGTGACGGAACAGAGAGGAAGCCTTTCAAGACCTCATTGAGGGTAAGAGGAATCCGTGTCGTGTACCATGTCTAATTATGACTCCATCCAACATAACTGATGTGTCTACGTATCTTTGAATCAAACACAGTTAAGTGCATTGCTATAACAACAACTATTTGATTTCAAAGGCTTTGACATTTGCTGGAAAGGAGCCATTCCCAACCATCTATGTGGACTCTCAGAAGGAAGGAGAGGTACATAGTTAGAAGCATTTTGAAAAATAAGTCGTTTGGTTTCACTTTCATTTGGTTTCCCCGTTCTGATTTCACCTCCCCGTTCTGATTTCACCTCCCCGTTCTGATTTCACCTCCCGTTCTGATTTCACCTCCCGTTCTGATTTCACCTCCCGTTCTGATTTCATCTCCCCGTTCTGATTTCACCTCCCCGTTCTGATTTCGTCTCCCCGTTCTGATTTCGTCTCCCCGTTCTGATTTCGTCTCCCCCTCCCCGTTCTGATTTCATCTCCCCGTTCTGATTTCATCTCCCCTATTACTCCAGCGTTGGGCAGTGATCTCCAAGACGCAGATGAAAAATGTGATCAAGTTATTTGCTAGAGAGCAGATGAAGAGCGACTCCAAAGACAAAAAGGAGGTACGTGGGAGAGGCGGCAGTGTGGGGAAATAGTCTGGGGCATGTTTATCCCAAATGGAACTCTATTCCCTATATAGGAATCCTATTTCCTATACTTCTGGTCAAAAGTAGTGCTCTATGTAGGGAATAGGATGCCTTTTGGGATGCCACTATTACAATTATTCACACAGTGTTGTATTTGGCCATAAACAGGTGTGGCTATCGGTTAAAATATTCACAGGCAGCAGTAGCCCATGTGAGCTGCTATTTATGTAAGTTATTTTCAACTTTGATTTTAAAGGCAGAGGATTCTGAGAGACGAGAGAAGAACCTAGAAGAAGCTAAGAAAATCACCATTGAGAATGACCCCAGCCTTCCAGAGCCCAAAACGGTCAGATCCACTATATTCTCTTTAGTCAGTATCCTGTCTAACTCATCTTACTATGTTTTTTGTATTGTTTTAAAGGGATTTAAACAAATACATGTTTGGAAATAAGAATCACATGTTTATCTTCCATTGTGTTGAAATGTAATCAACCTTTTCCCAACAGGTCAAAATCTATCAGCTGGAGCCTCTCCGAGGGGAGAGAGTGAAGGTGTTTGGTTGGGTGCACCGAATGAGAAAACAAGGTGAGGGTTGTAGAACGTTGGTTAATGTGTGTCTAATGTCAGCACTGTAACTAGCTGATAACATGCAGGTTGTTTTTTTTAACAGTATAGTCTCAGGATTGTAAATGCAGGGTGTTTTGTCCAGCTTTTTATGTCCAACAATGGAAATTCCCCCAAAAACTACCTGGGGGGGGGGGGGGGGCAGCTGGATGAGAGGAGAGGGGGCTTCATGGCTCATAATGGATTTATTATTCTCTTTATTTTCTATTTTACCCGGTAAGTTGACTGAACACATTGTCATTCTCTTGCTAGGAAAGAACCTGCTGTTCATTGTGCTGAGGGATGGAACTGGTTTCCTGCAGTGTGTTCTCAACAATAAATTGGTAAAAAAAAAGCATATTTTGTTGTCTTAAATGTTAATTTATTTTTTATTACAAAATGGAATAATATGCTTTTATTTGTTCTTATTTGTAAAACTGGTTTTGTTTTTGTCTCCATTATAGTGTCAGTGCTACAATGCCCTGGTGCTGTCCACTGAAAGCACAGTGGCTCTGTATGGGACAGTGAAGCAAGTACCTGAGGGAAAGCAGGTACAGATTCTTCACTTACTTTAATTACCCAGATTAAACGGTCATATTTTCACTCAAACCTTCTTCTTTTTTTAGACCAGGACTAGGCCCAATCTGGTTCTGGGAAAACTGTCCCTTTTAATTGTAATTTAGATGGTTTGTTATTTTATTATTAGAGCTATGACTGACTAGGATGTCCTCTCTTCCTCCTTCTCCAGGCCCCTGGTGGTCATGAGCTGCACTGTGACTTCTGGGAGCTGGTGGGTCTGGCGCCGGCTGGAGGAGCTGACAACCTGCTGAATGAGGAGTCTGATGTTGACGTTCAGCTCAACAACAGACACATGATGATCCGTGGGGAGAACGTGTCCAAGATCCTCCGGGTCCGCTCCACTGTCACACAGTGCTTCAGGGATCACTTCTTCGCCCGTGGATACTATGAGGTAACAATATGTTGAGAAGGATTATTATCACAGCAGGCAAGGTACTTGGAGTCAAACAGACAGGCCTGGATGAGCTCTTTAAGGTCAGGACCCTCCATAAGGCTCACAAAATACTGTAAATAGACCCCTCAGCATGAAAAACACAACTAGACAATCATCTGTGCCAGATGTGATATCCCTCCTAAATAGCTCGGGCTAATGTTCCTATCGACTCCGTAAGGCCAGCAAGCTAGTCTTTTTATATATATATATATATATAACTGTTATGAAAGTTGTATTGTCAATTTTGTTTTTGTATTTATAAACGCCACTTTAAATGTGTACATGACTCTGCAACAACATTTCCCCATGGGGACAATAAAGTCAGTAGGTAAGAGTGGGTTCACTGTACAAATGTCCTCTGATTGAGCTCTTTGAAGCATAAAACCACCAAAATAAATTGAATGAATATTTTCTAGTATTATTTTTTTGTCAGTTGTGTTATGCTACTTTAGTGTCAGTTGATGACAATTCTCCCGGATCCGGGATGGATAGTTACAAGATTTAACTGCCCCGGACCAAGAAAAACATTAAATTAAGATTTTTCTCTCTTCAAGGGAAAAAAAATGTCCTGGACTAAAGTATTCAACATTAAAATGTAATTTGGTTGGAGGCAATGATTCTCATTTTAATGTGTCATTTATCTCATCTGTGGTAAGTTGCAGGTGCCTACAGGGTAAAAATTCACCCGGTTTGAATAGAAAGACCTTTCTGCTCCATTGGACTCCATTGTAAAGGACAAGGATGCCAATATATTGGAGCACCACTGTATCAAAAAGCCTAATCACCTCCATCTTTGCTTGTTGTATTTGTTGATGACATCATTAGCTAGGATTCCATCCAATTGGCCACAGATATTCATGCTAATGTTCTGTAATTAACATAAAAGAAAATATGCCAGTGGTGTGTTTCCACCAGACTTGTTGCAGATGTAATTCAGTGTGTTATGACACAATGTACTTTTTCATGTACGGAATAAGAATCAAAAGTTTCCATCTCTACCGATGGTCTTGTCACAGGCCTACTCTGGTTTTGTCACAGGCCTACTCTGGTTTTGTCACAGGCCTACTCTGGTTTTGTCAGGGGAGCTCTAGACAACGGCTGGGAGATACAGTGCAGGAAGGCTAGTCTACATGATGACATTATGGATAAGAGAGAGAATGGTTTTATTTGTCAAAACGGCAGTCATGCATCGATCGTCATGTCACCAGAATAAGACCCTCGATATTTATTGGAAAGGAGCATCAGGATCACTGCACTTCAACCACCCTGTGACGTTTCTAAATGATTTATTCTGTAGCCTAATAAACTGCATGGTTTCCCCGAGTCATAGTGGGAGGACCACACACCATATCATTGCGTGACTCAAGTTTATGTTTTAATGGTTAATATCAGTATTTCAGCATAAAGACATTTCCACTTCAATTTCTCACAAAATAAATTTTACAGACACAAAGATCTCACCATGTCGAACTAACAAATTATCTGTTGGATTTATAAAATTGTACTGAAACTACCTGCTTCCATCACAGCTGTTGTGTTTTATTTAATGTGATGTGACTTGATTCACAAAGTGGATGGAAACGTGGTTAGTGATAAAAGCTTTGAATCTTGAATTGTATGTTTTCAGCCTTTTATGTCGACACTTCTTCTTTTCTAAATCTGATTTTTTTTGTATTTGTTCCCCCAAAGATCACCCCACCCACTCTGGTGCAGACCCAGGTGGAGGGTGGTTCCACCCTGTTCAACCTGAACTACTTTGGGGAGGAGGCGTTCCTGACCCAGTCCTCTCAGCTCTACCTGGAGACCTGCATCCCTGCTCTGGGAGACACCTTCTGTATCGCTCAGTCCTACCGTGCAGAGCAGTCCCGCACTCGCAGGCACCTGTCTGAGTGAGTAGTTCATAATTGTTCACTCTCCTCAAACAATAGCATGGTATTATTTCACTGTAATAGCTACTGTAAATTGGACAGTGCAGTTAGATTTACAAGAATTTAAGCTTTCTGTCCATATCAGACATGTCTATGTCCTGAGATTATTTTTTTGTTGTTGTTCCTTACAACCTCATGCTAATCACATTAGCCTACGTTAGCTCAACCGTCTTGCGGGGAACACACCGATCCCTTAGTATAACTACATAACCCATGTTAACCGCTATGTGCCCTCCCTCTGTAGGTACACTCACATAGAGGCAGAGTGCCCCTTCATGACCTATGAGGACCTACTGAGCAGACTGGAGGATCTGGTGTGTGATGTGGTGGACAGAGTCCTGAAGTCTCCTGCTGCTTCTCTACTCTACCAAGTCAACCCTGTACGTCTGATGTTTTATTGGCAGCTATTAGTTCTCTTTCTCTCTCCCCCCCTTTTTCTCTCTCTGTCTCTAGCTGTATGTCTGTCTGTCTCTAGCTGTATGTCTGTCTGTCTCTCCAGCTGTATGTGTTTATCTCTTTCTCGTAGTCTTGTTCACTGAGATGGATATATTCTTATAAAGGTTTATCTTGAAATAATGTTTCCTTTTTGAGATTGATCTTTTAGAATCCTGGTATGGTGGTGAAAGGCTAAACATGAGGATAGCACAGTGCTAATGTGGCCTGTCTTTTTCCTTTCCATCCTCCCCAGGACTTCAAGCCCCCCAAGAGGCCCTTCAAGAGGATGAACTACTCTGAGGCCATCATCTGGCTGAAGGAGCATGACATCAAAAAAGATGATGGGACATACTATGAGTTTGGAGAGGTACATTTGACTGAATAAATTACATTTGATAAATGGTTTATGGTCGACAAGTACCACAGTCAATTATAATCACTCCTAATCTCCCTCAGAAATAATATTTGGACCGTGTCGATCTGTGGTTGTTTTGAAGACATTTAGGGCTGGTATCCAGGACAGATTTAGCGAAGTCCTGGACTACATATGACTTTCAATGGAGAATCTGTTGGAACCAGCTTTTGAGTCCATAACTTAATCTGTGTCCAGGAAACTGACGGAATGTCCGCTCAAAAAAACGGAATGTCCGCTCAGTGTTTAGCTACTCCATCAGTGTATTGTTCAGTGGATCTTCTCTTCGTCCAGCTCCTGTTATTGTGATGTTATAAAACCATCTCCCTCCTTGGTTTCAGGACATCCCAGAGGCCCCAGAGAGGCTGATGACTGATGCCATCGGTGAGACCATCCTGCTGTGCCGCTTCCCGGCTGAGATCAAGTCCTTCTACATGCAGCGCTGTCCTGAGGACCGACGCCTCACTGAGTCGGTGAGTCCCTGACCAGCAGAGATCTTACTCTCATGGAAACCATGACCTGAAAAACCACATCTCAGAGAAGCCATCATGAACCTTATCCAGGGCCTGATTCAAACATGTCTCTGGGTTCTGATCCAAGATCAGTTTTGTCCTATTAGATAATAATGAATAAGAATATGGACAGGGGGGAGCTGATTCTAGATCAGGACTCCTTCTCTGAGAGGCTTTTTGAATATGGGCCCTGAAAGACATCCTCATTGTTGTCCCTGCTGTTCCTCTCCCCAGGTGGATGTGCTGATGCCTAACGTTGGAGAGATAGTTGGAGGGTCTATGAGGATCTGGGATGCTGAGGAACTGCTGGAGGGATACAAGAGGGAGGGCATTGACCCAACCCCTTACTACTGGTACACTGACCAGGTACGTACATCTACCCAACCCTCTAATACTGGTACACTGACCAGGTACGTACATCTACCCCTTACTACTGGTACACTGACCAGGTACGTACAACTACCCCTTACTACTGGTACGTACAACTACCCTACTGGTACTGACTGGTACACTGACCAGGTGGGTACATCTACCCCTTACTACTGGTACACTGACCAGGTGGGTACATCTACCCCTTACTACTGGTACACTGACCAGGTGGGTACATCTACCCCTTGGTACTGACCAGGTGGGTACATACGGTACACTGACCAGGTGGGTACATCTACCCCTTACTACTGGTACACTGACCAGGTGGGTACATCTACCCCTTACTACTGGTACACTGACCAGGTATGTACTCAGCCAGGAAGAGAAAATCAGACCTGTAGATCTTATTAATTTAAGCAATAAAACACAAGGGGCTTTGCTTCATTGCGATTTTAGTATGGCTGCTGGGGTCATAGGTTAGACACCCTAGTGTTTCCTGGAACTAACTGTTTTATGAACAGAGAATCTGTTAGACATTTTTGATGGCGTGTTTCCTTAATAATGTCAACATTGTGTCTTCTAGAGGAAGTATGGTACCTGTCCCCACGGTGGCTACGGGCTCGGCCTGGAGAGGTTCCTAACCTGGCTGCTGAACAGACACCACATCAGAGACGTGTGTCTCTACCCCCGCTTTATCCAGCGCTGTCGACCCTAAACTACCAACTACCCTGCCCCCTGCTGGAGATGGATCACACTGCGCTTCAAGAGACCAAGATGTACATCCCAAATGGCAATCTATTCCCTATATAGTGCTATTTTTTTTACCAGCGCACTATCCCTGTATAGGGCCCTTATTTTTTACCAGGACCAAAGGTAGTGCACTATATAGAGAATAGAGCTCCGTTTGGGATGAAGCCCATCTTACTGCATTGCAAAAGGCCAACATACAAGGCTCGAGATCTAAGACAAGAACAATTAATTACACTAACAAATCCCTGCAAATGTAAGATTTGAAATGTGTTTTCAAACAAGAAATTCGTGCTGTCTAGCTAATACTATTTGTCTGCCAATAAATGTATACTGCATACGCTACAATATCTATCTGGAATGTTCTGTGGAGACACGCATTCGGTTTCATCTCTTGTATATTGTAGCAAATGACTGGTCCACTGCTGTTGCAATAATCCTGTTAAACAAAGTCAAAAACAAGGGTTAGAATTTGGCAGATATTTTCTTGAGTAACTTCCTTCTCTAGATGTAAAACCACCAAAAACACACACACAGTGAGTTTTGAATAAATATTCCATATATATATATTGTACAGATACACACACACACAATATATATATATATATATATATATATCCAAAACTCACTGTGTATGTGTTTTATGGAACAGAACAGCACCTAAAGTTACTGGGACACCATGGGCTACTTCCTGGATGACCAGGCTAGGGGAGTCACAGCTTCCTACCAGGCTAGGGAGTGCACAGCTTCCTACCAGGCTAGGGGAGTGCACAGCTTCCTACCAGGCTAGGGAGTGCACAGCTTCCTACCAGGCTAGGGAGTCACAGCTTCCTACCAGGCTAGGGGAGTGCACAGCTTCCTACCAGGCTAGGGGAGTGCACAGCTTCCTACCAGGCTAGGGGAGTGCACAGCTTCCTACCAGGCTAGGGGAGTGCACAGCTTCCTACCAGGCTAGGGAGTGCACAGCTTCCTACCAGGCTAGGGGAGTGCACAGCTTCCTACCAGGCTAGGGGAGTGCACAGCTTCCTACCAGACTAGGGAGTGCACAGCTTCCTACCAGACTAGGGAGTGCACAGCTTCCTACCAGACTAGGGGAGTGCACAGCTTCCTACATCAGAGCACAGGCATGGCTTGTAAACACACGTGACAAGTGCTGTTAGTGTGCGTTCTGTCAGTGTCACTCCTCGGGTGTTAGAGGCTGGGAGGAATTTAGCTGGTCGACCACGCAATTTGTTATAAAGACAAATAGGAGCCGCCGACTGGACCAAATCACTCCTAGAAGTGTAGAAATCCTCCGTTGAGACATGATGTCTGTATTGGGAAGGGCGACTCGGCTCATTCAATGTAAGTGGATGGGTAGCTACTTTGTGCTAATGTTAGCGAGCTAGCTGTACAGATAGCTGGTTAGTTAGCAAGTTAGCAGCAGCACAAGAACATGAACACAGTTAACTATCTTTGACATGTATTTGCTGGATGGCTAGTTAGCTAATAGCCAAATGCTAGTGTATATTGCCCACCACCAAGCCTTTTACCACACTCGCTAGCTAGTTAGCATTGGCTTTTTAACCTTCAGATTATGAATAAGGTATTTCGTGAGAGACCGGACTTCACACCGATGCCTCAATATTATAGCATTATATTCTCGTAAATATTTCAGTTTGAATTATAATCGCAATAATATGCCAAAAGCTAAACTAGCAAGTATTGCTTCTAGCTGGTTGGTTCGAAGGACTAAACCACACACATACTAATGTTTTACTAAACCTTTTGTCAAACTGCTCTATGTCATATTATTGAGCTCTTCCAGGAGTTAAATGAAACTGTGGAGAGAAAAAAAAAAATAGCTACTTAGGCTAAAATTGAGGCAATGAAACGTTTTATTTAGCTAATGCAACTCAAAGTTACACAACTGACATTTTGTTCAACTTGCATAATAATCCTGCGCCGCTTAGTGTTCACTGATTGCTACTGCAGCCAATTAGAAATATATATATATATATATTATATATATATTTGGCAACTACTACTAGTCTACTAAACTATTCTTAATAACAAATACTAAAGTTGCCACTCCCAAGCTTGGCAGATAATACATGTTGGTAATGCCTTGAAATAATAACTGAAGTTTTGCTTTCAGAATGATTATAAAATATATATATATTTTTCCCCTATGTGTTTTAGGCATCGGTTTAGAAGGAAGTATATCAATTTAAATGTCTGATTTTGACTTTAATCTTATCTCTCTCTCTCCCTTCAGTTGCCAGGTGCAGTAACGCCGTAAGCCTGTGTGTTTCGACACCTCTCAGGAGACCGTCTAGTAGTGCAACCGTTGCAGCCTTCGCCCAGCCAGCCTCCACAGCGACCCCAGAAGCGGTAGAAAACAGGTCCAGTACAATAGACTAGAGAGAGGGAATAAATATGATTCAAGTTCTCTTTTACCCTGTCGTCATTCATACTGAAATGTGTTGAGTGAGAAACTGCGTGTGGACACTACCCTATACTTCTATGTTGATGAAAGGACTAAATTGAGGTCCAAGTGAAATGCAGATTTATTTTTATATTTAACCTTTATTTAACTAGGCAAGTCAGTTAAGAACAAATTCTTATTTTCAATGACGGCCTAGGGGTTAACTGGTCTAGTGGGTTAACTGCCTGTTCAGGGGCAGAACGACAGATTTGTACCTCGTCAGCTCGGGGGTTTGAACTTGCAACCTTCCGGTTACTAGTCCAACACTCTAACCACTAGGCTACCCTGCCGCCCCATGAAGCTGTGTAATGTGAGCTGTGTTGCTTACACCCCCCCAAAAAAAGTATTGCAGACTGAAGTTCAATGAAGAGGGTCTCTAAAAAAGGCCGCGGCCAAAATGTAGGACCACGCCGAGGTTCATTAAATGTAAGACTGAGCAAGCAACAAACTATCGTTTTTTTTTTTTGTGTGCCATCACTTCCTTCAATACAGGGCCTGGATAAATACCTACTTTCCACAGTATAGTACAGTAGTATAGGCCTAATTTGGGGGGATGTGTGCCAATTGGTTATGTAGTTGGTAGTGCCCTCATACGACCTCGCTCCATGTGTTTCAATGGCGGCTCTTTCTGGATACATGCCTAGATATCAGATTTATACAAGGGATATCTGCTTGGCTGTTTCAGTTCTGAATAGCACAGTACTACTGTTCATATCCACACAGAAACCTAAATACTTGGATACTTGCTTAGACGTCTTGAGATACAATTGTAAATAATGATACAGTATTAATGTAGTACTGTACTTATCCTTGCAGAAAGCCCAAAACGGGGGATCCTAATGATGAACATGGGAGGACCTGAGAAACTGGACGATGTTCACGATTTCCTGCTGCGCCTCTTCTCCGACACCGATCTGATGAAGCTTCCTGTCCAGAAGTAAGTGTTCTCACACTGTGACGGCTCGGAAGTTATTTCCAGTGTTTATGTTTATGGTTTATGAAAAGAGTATTTACATATGGACTTTTACATGAGTCCTTTTTATTGGTGTCGACTTGACTGACCAGATGGGACTCATTCCCTCCCAAACAAAAAAGGAGAAATCAATATTTTCAACCTACCTGAAACCCCTACAAACAATAACCTCAAGTCAAAACCGTTACAACGCACACAAGGACAAGGTACATTTATGTTTGCCAGGCCCAAGATCGGTTTGTGCCGTCTTGCCATAAGTAGATTTCACTGAACAGCAATATGTAAAGTTTTGGTTTCATGAGCTGAAATAAAAGATCCCAGAAATGTTCCATACGCACAAAAAGCTTATTTCTCTCAAATGATGTGGACAAATTTGTTTACACCCCTGTTTTCTTTCATATCCTGGACATAAAACTCTGTTTTAAAGTCACCAGCGGCCTCGTGGTTAAATCCCTGAACAGTTTCCTTCCTCTCCAGCAACTGAGTTGGGAAGGGCACCTGTATCTTTGCAGTGACTGGGTGTATTGATACACCATCCAAAGCCTAATTAATAACTTTACCATGCTCAAAGGGATATTCAGCGTCTGTTCTGTTTTTTTTTGTTTTTTTTATTACGAATAAATTATTATTATTATTAATTATTATTATAATTTAATGAATTAAATTCATTACTTGATTATTGAGGGACCTTGCAAATAATTGTGTCTTTTCTCTGTACCCCACAGATAAGACAATTGTTTCAGCTTTGGTATTATGTGTAGATTGGATGAAGAGGGAAAATTTAATTTAATCCATTTTAAAATAAGGCTGTAATGTAAGAACATTTTGGGGGGTGAAAGGTCATGGCTTCTGAATACTTTTAGTTTTATTACTTTGACATGAAGTTGACATGATTTATGACGATGTGAATCTCTCTTCCTCCTCAGTCGACTTGGGCCCTTCATAGCGAAGAGGCGTACCCCTAAGATCCAGGAGCAGTACAGCCGGATCGGAGGAGGCTCTCCTATCAAGGCCTGGACCACCATGCAGGGGGAGGGCATGGTCAAACTGCTGGATGAGATGTGTCCGGAAACAGGTCAGACCGTAACACTTCATAGCCCATACATAACTCTTCATAGCCCATACATAACTCTTCATAGCCCATACATAACTCTTCATAGCCCATACATAACACTTCATAGCCCATACATAACTCTTCATAGCCCAGACCGTAACACTTCATAGCCCATACATAACTCTTCATAGCCCAGACCGTAACACTTCATAGCCCATACATAACACTTCATAGCCCAGACCGTAACACTTCATAGCCCATACATAACACTTCATAGCCCAGACCGTAACACTTCATAGCCCATACATAACACTTCATAGCCCAGACCGTAACACTTCATAGCCCATACGTAACTCTTCATAGCCCAGACCGTAACACTTCATAGCCCAGACATAACACTTCATAGCCCAGACCGTAACACTTCATAGCCCAGACATAACTCTTCATAGCCCATACATAACTCTTCATAGCCCAGACATAACACTTCATAGCCCAGACCGTAACACTTCATAGCCCAGACATAACTCTTCATAGCCCAGACATAACACTTCATAGCCCAGACCGTAACACTTCATAGCCCAGACATAACTCTTCATAGCCCAGACATAACACTTCATAGCCCAGACCGTAACTCTTCATAGCCCATACATAACTCTTCATAGCCCATACATAACTCTTCATAGCCCAGACATAACACTTCATAGCCCAGACCGTAACACTTCATAGCCCAGACATAACTCTTCATAGCCCAGACATAACTTCATAGCCCAGACCGTAACACTTCATAGCCCAGACATAACACTTCATAGCCCAGACCGTAACATTTCATAGCCCATACGTAACTCTTCATAGCCCAGACCGTAACACTTCATAGCCCAGACATAACACTTCATAGCCCAGACCGTAACACTTCATAGCCCAGACATAACACTTCATAGCCCAGACCGTAACCTTCATAGCCCATACATAACTCTTCATAGCCCATACATAACTCTTCATAGCCCATACATAACTCTTCATAGCCCATACATAACACTTCATAGCCCATACATAACTCTTCATAGCCCAGACCGTAACACTTCATAGCCCATACATAACTCTTCATAGCCCAGACCGTAACACTTCATAGCCCATACATAACACTTCATAGCCCAGACCGTAACACTTCATAGCCCATACATAACACTTCATAGCCCAGACCGTAACACTTCATAGCCCATACGTAACTCTTCATAGCCCAGACCGTAACACTTCATAGCCCAGACATAACACTTCATAGCCCAGACCGTAACACTTCATAGCCCAGACATAACTCTTCATAGCCCATACATAACTCTTCATAGCCCAGACATAACACTTCATAGCCCAGACCGTAACACTTCATAGCCCAGACATAACTCTTCATAGCCCAGACATAACACTTCATAGCCCAGACTGTAACACTTCATAGCCCAGACATAACTCTTCATAGCCCAGACATAACACTTCATAGCCCAGACCGTAACTCTTCATAGCCCATACATAACTCTTCATAGCCCATACATAACACTTCATAGCCCAGACCGTAACACTTCATAGCCCAGACATAACACTTCATAGCCCAGACCGTAACATTTCATAGCCCAGACCGTAACACTTCATAGCCCATACATAACTCTTCATAGCCCAAACATTACCAGGGTTCTGCACTAACTTTTTCCCCTGATGGTACTGGTGCCAGTAACCTTTCCAGTTGGTGGCACCAGCACATGATTTGGTCCAGACTATGTGAGTGGAGTTCTGCCGTTGGAAATCCCAGTAATTTCTCACGGATCGGTTTTTGTGTGCATCACTCCGACGGTCAATGTCTTTTCCTTTGCTCTTCACAGGAAAACAAACTGCCTCTCCAAATGTAGCTCCATACATTTTGTTTAAATATATATATATAATTTATTAAAACAACCCCATTTTTCTTTAGTGACTATGTACCATTTTTGTTTCTTTGAAGTGGGCTATCGTAAGAGGCTTTAACAAGGAACCAACCAATGTCATGGGCCAGGGATCATCAACTAGATTCAGCCGCGGGACATTTTTCTCTCCTTGAGGGGATGGTCGTAGGGCCGGAATATATTTACATAGAATTTACAGACTGCAAATTGACCCGCAAGAAGCACAAATAGATATAACATTTGGCTAAAACGTAAATCTTTTCATACCTTGTTTATCATTTGTATTACGTGTGAGAATACTTTTTTTAACAGATTTACTAAATTAAAATCACTTGGAGATGATTTCCTGGTGTTTTACACTCTTATATCAACAATAAAATAAATAAATATAATTGAAGGTTTTAAATATAATTGAAGGTTTTAAAAAAAAAAAAAAAAAGAACTTGCCCCCTCAGAACTTCCCCCCCCCGTGGGACGGCAGTTGGAGGAACAAGGACCTGCCTGATCATATGTGACTAAAAGCTTCTTCTTTTTCTCTCTCTCTTATCTATTGATGACCAGATGCTTCGGTTGTAACTGGCTCTGTTACACTCACATGTTACAGTCGACAACATTAGCACTGTTACATTACTTAGACTACTTCTTTTTTTTTTTTTTAACAATAGCCTTTATAAAAAAAACAAAATGTCTCCGTTGCTGCTGCATGGGTTTATTGGTTGTCTTGCTTTGAATCAAACAAGCTATCACCTATTTTTATTTATTACAACCTTTATTTAACTAGGCACATCAGTTAAGAACAAAATCTTATTTATAATGACGGCCTAGGAACAGTCCTCCTGCCGGGATGTGGGTCTGGGATTAAAAATATAGGACAAAACACACATCACGACGAGACGATTCCACATAAAGAGAGACCTAAGACCTATTTCTTGGTTGACTCCTATCAACATCTCGGCTCTTTAGTGGTTTGTTAAGGCTGAATAAATACAACAGAATATGCCTAATTTTAAAAGAACAGTGATGAAGGAAATAAATAAAAAATGCTTGGCAAAGCCATACCCAGGCTGATTGGTCGCAACTTTAAAAAAAAAAAAAAATATGTATTGTATAATTAAACAAATATATATTTTCATAATTGATGACCTGGCCTGTTCCATAATGTGCCTGCAGATAGGTGTGAGTGGAAGGAGAGGGTGTCACACACTGGTTACTATATGCTTTAGGCAGCAGCACGAACACTGGGCCACACAAGATGCCAGGGTCTCCAAAACAAACAGGCTGAATGTTTGATCGCTGTCGTGTTTTAACGGCCGTTGACACTGGCTGGGTGTGGTGGGGAGATAGTTGAGGAGTGTTTTGTTCCCACACCCCTACACCACACTTTACTGATAACGGGGGGATGTGTTTTAGCTTTACGTGGGCATGTCTTACATAAGACCACTCTGTGTTTGGCCTAACTTGGAGAGGTTGTAGATGGCCTAATTCAATTATATTCCCTAAGTATATACTTTTTAATATCCATTTACTAATGCTTAGATAGATGTGAAGTGAGAAATACCATTTTATTACTCAGCTTTACAGTTTTCACATTCACGTTTTTGTTTTGTCTACAGCTCCTCATAAGTTCTACATCGGGTTCCGCTACGTGCATCCTCTGACGGAGGAGGCTATTGAGGAGATGGAGAAGGATGGAGTAGAGAGAGCAGTGGCTTTCACACAGTACCCACAATACAGCTGTTCTACCACAGGTAGGCCCAGTACCCACAATACAGCTGTTCTACCACAGGTAGGCCCAGTACCCACAATACAGCTGTTCTACCACAGGTAGGCCCAGTACCCACAATACAGCTGTTCTACCACAGGTAGGCCCAGTACCCACAATACAGCTGTTCTACCACAGGTAGGCCCAGTACCCACAATACAGCTGTTCTACCACAGGTAGGCCCAGTACCCACAATACAGCTGTTCTACCACAGGTAGGCCCAGTACCCACAATACAGCTGTTCTACCACAGGTAGGCCCAGTACCCACAATACAGCTGTTCTACCACAGGTAGGCCCAGTACCCACAATACAGCTGTTCTACCACAGGTAGGCCCAGTACCCACAATACAGCTGTTCTACCACAGGTAGGCCCAGTACCCACAATACAGCTGTTCTACCACAGGTAGGCCCAGTACCCACAATACAGCTGTTCTACCACAGGTAGGCCCAGTACCCACAATACAGCTGTTCTACCACAGGTAGGCCCAGTACCCACAATACAGCTGTTCTACCACAGGTAGGCCCAGTACCCACAATACAGCTGTTCTACCACAGGTAGGCCCAGTACCCACAATACAGCTGTTCTACCACAGGTAGGCCCAGTACCCACAATACAGCTGTTCTACCACAGGTAGGCCCAGTACCCACAATACAGCTGTTCTACCACAGGTAGAACTGGGGTCGAGCTGCTCTACAACAGGTAGAACTGGGGTCGAGCTGCTCTACAACAGGTAGAACTGGGGTCGAGCTGACAAGGTCAAAAATCTTAGGTATCCCCTTTTTCTTTCCCACGTTCCCTAATAAAAGGCGGATGTACGTTTTCCAATGTCCTCATAGTGCTTCACATTGTAACTCCCCTCGTCCACTACTGTCCCTGTTCTGCCCCTGTCACCCACTCACATCTTGTGTCTTTAAAAAAAAAAAAAATTATAATGAGTAGAGTTAGTCTTGGCCTGGGAGTTACTGATAAGCGGACTTAATCTTGTTCTTATCGACACAGGGAGACTGAATACGCCACACCCTACATCCCATACTTTTGTAAAGCACTGTGTTAAACTGTTGAATGGCTATGTAAACACATGACTGTAATCAGAAATACAATGTAGATTTATTACTATTTATTTTCTTAATGGAATATCTACGTAGGCGTACAGAGGCCCATTTATCAGCAACCATCACTCCTGTGTTCCAATGGCACGTTATGTTTGATAATCCAAGTTTATCATTTTAAAAAGGCTAATTGTTGGAACCCTGATTTGATATCCCATTCAAAATCTGCCGTTTTCCAGCTACAATAGTCATTAACAACATTGACAATGTCTACACTGTATTTCTGATCAATTTGATGTTATCTTAATGGACCAAAAAAATGTGCTTTTCTTCCAAAAACAAGGACATTTCTAAGTGACCCCCCAACTTTAGAACGACCGTGTATGCCACGATTTGAATTCTCAACCGATGTTTCTCTACGCCTTTACCTCGCTCTCTGACGTGGTCGCAGTTAAACGATGGTCACGGGGGCCTCCCGGGTGGTGCAGTGGTTAAGGGCGCTGTACTGCAGCGCCAGCTGTGCCATCAGAGACTCTGGGTTCGCGCCCAGGCTCTGTCGTAACTGGCCGTGACCAGGAGGTCCGTGGGGCGACGCACAATTGGCTCAGCGTCGCCCGGGTTAGGGAGGGTTTGGCCGGTAGGGATGTTCTTGTCTCATCGCGTACCAGCGACTCCTGTGGCGGGCCGGGCGCAGTGCGCGCTAGCCAAGGTCGCCAGGTGCACGGTGTTTCCTCTGACACTGGTGCGGCTGGCTTTCCGGGTTGGATGCGCGCTGTGTTAAAGAAGCAGTGCGCCTTGGTTGGGTTGTGTATCGGAGGACGCATGACTTTCAACCTTCGTCTCTCCAAAGCACGTACAGGAGTTGTAGCGATGAGACAAGCCAGTAGCTACTAAAAACAATTGGATACCACAAAATTGGGGAGAAAAAGGGGTAAAAAAAATAATAAATATAAATAAATGGTCACAGTTGAAGAGATGTCATGTTGATGTTTTTTTAATGGTGTCGTTTTGTTGTTGAAAACAAGGCAGCAGTCTGAACGCTATCTACCGATACTACAGCAGCCGAGGAGACAGGCCTAAGATGAGGTGGAGTGTCATCGACCGCTGGCCCACACACCCCCTATTGGTCGAGGTGAGACTACCTAACTGTCTACAGTCAAAATGATTCCGCACGTAAGTTACAGGGGGTTTCAATTCCCTCTGATAACCTCAATGTTTTTTTCACCTGGATGGCAAATCCACTCACATTATCAGATTATTATAATCTGTTGAGGTTAAGAAAGGACAATAACTGACTTTAGTCGGGGGTTAACCCCAAAAAGGGAATACCCATTGCTATTCTGGAGTCGCCCATGACCCTCATTTGAAGAGGAGGTCAGTGATGTTACTCTAGGTTAAATTGAACTGTAGTCATAGTTAAAGAAGCGTTTTTAAGGCAACAACAGAACATGATGTCATGGATATATCTGGGCTGTCATTGGCTGTGTCTGAAAAGGAGCCCTATTCTATTACGTAGTGCAGTCCTTTTCACTCACTCCATTTCTGTTCCAGTGAGGGGGGATTACCCCTTTTTTCTCCCTAATTTCGTGGTATGCAATTGGTAGTTACTGTCTTGTCTCATCACTTCAACTCCCGTACGGACTCGGGAGAGGCGAAGGTCGAGAGCCATGCGTCCTCCGAAACACGACCCAACCGAGCCAATCTGCTTCTTGCCAAACCCTCCCCTAACCTGGGAGACGCTGGACCAATTGTGCATCGCCCCACGGAGCTCCCGGTCGAGGGCCCGGCTGCGACAGAGCCTGGGCTCGAACCCAGAATCTCTGGTGGCACAGCCTTAGACCACTGAGCCACCCTGTGAGGCCCCTGTTCATTGTTTCTTCAGTCCTAGGAGTCGTTCGTTGTGGAGTCGTTCGTTGTGGAGTCGTTCGTTGTGGAGTCGTTCGTTTGTGGAGTCGTTGTTTGGAGTCGTTCGTTGTGGAGTCGGAGTTTCGTTGTGGAGTCGTTCGTTTCGTGGGAGTCGTTCGTTGTGGAATCGTTCGTTGTGGAGTCGTTCGTTGTGGAGTCGTTCGTTGTGGAGTTCCCAGAGTGACTTTGTTTACCTTTTCCATCCCTTGTTCCAGTGGAAATTTAAAGTGAAAACTGAGTACGAATGAACAAACAAGGTTAAAGAGAACATCTCTAGGACATGTCGTCCTACGTGGTGTGTTCATTAGGGCACCAAATGGAAGAAAATAGACTAAACCAAGGAGGGGACTGCTAGAAAAGCTCTTTTGGTTGTGGTTGTTGTTGGTTCTCCCTTTGCAAAACGTTTTGGTACGATGTGCACTAATAAAAACCGACACAGACAATCCCTCCGCGCAAAGAGCAGACTGATCGTTGAGTCATGGTGTAAATGTCTGCCTGATAATATCTTTGTACAAACAATTGTACGCGAGTATAAACACCATGGGACCAGGCAGCCGTCATACCGCTCAGGAAGGAGACGCGTTCTGTCTCCTAGAGATGAACGTACTTTGGTGCGAAAAGTGCAAATCAATCCCAGAACAACAGCAAAGGACCTTGTGAAGATGCTGGAGGAAACAGGTACAGAAGTATCTATATTCACAGTAAAACGAGTCCTCTATCGACATAACCTGAAAGGTCGCTCAGCAAGGAAGAAGCCACTGCTCCAAAACCATAAAAAGCCAGACTACGGTTTGCAACTGCACATGGGGACAAAGATCGTACTTTTTGGAGAAATGTCCTCTGGTCTGATGAAACAAAAATAGGACTGTTTGGCCATAGTGTCCATCGTTATGTTTAGAGGGAAAAAGGAGGCTTGCAAGCCTAAGACCACCATCCCAACCGTGAAGCACGGGGGTGGCAGCATCATGTTGTGGGGGAGTTTTGCTGCAGGAGGGACTGGTGCACTTCACAAAATAGATGGCATCATGAGGCAGGAAAATTATGTGGATATATTGAAGCAACATCTCAAGACAGTCAGGGAGTTAAAGCTTGGTCGCAAATGGGTCTTTCAAATGGACAATGACCCCAAGCATACTTCAAAAGTTGTGGCAAAATGGCTTAAGGACAACAAAGTCAAGGTATTGGAGTGGCCATCACAAAGCCCTGACCTCAATCCCACAGACAATTTGTGGGCAGAACTGAAAAAGTGTGTGCAAGCAAGGAGGCCTACCAACCTGACTCAGTTACACCAGCTCTGTCAGGGGGAATGGGCCAAAATTCACCCAACTTATTTTGGGAAGCTTGTGGAAGGCTACCCGAAACGTTTGACCCAAGTTAAACCATTTAAAGGCAATGCTACCAAATACTAATTGAGTGTATGTAAACTTCTGACCCACTGGGATTGTGATGAAATAAATAAAAGCTGAAATAAATCATTCTCTCTACAATTATTCTGACATTTCACATTCTTAAAATAAAGTGGTGATCCTAACTGACCCCAAGACAGGGAATTTTTACTAGGATTAAATGTCAGGAATTGTGTGAAAAACTGAGTTTTTAAATGTATTTGGCTAAAGTGTATGTAAACTTGTGACTTCAGCTGTAGTTTTCAATGGTTTAGCGGAGCTGGGTGTCTCCTTGCCCCCCCCAGCAGCCAAATGGAACACGCTGCACTTTTTTATTTATTGATTATGACATGTGTCCTTATAATATATCTGTATTTTCTCTGTAGTGTTTCTCCCAGCATGTCCTCAACGAGCTGCAGAAGTTTCCCTCCGAGAAGAGGGACGATGTGGTTATCCTGTTCTCAGCTCACTCACTACCCTTGTCTGTGAGTACAGGACTGTTGCTAAGGACACGCATTCTAATCGTCATGACATCGGCATGTGTTGTACGCTAGACCTACAGTGGAGGGGGAGGAGCTACTTACATGCCAGACATTATCAGTGGAAATTAAACATGGCTACTTTTTCTAGTAGGGATGTGTGACGGTTCAGTGTTGTACACTATGGATCTGTGAGTATAGTATTCATAGAATACATATCCCTCTAAGGTGTTACTAATTGAGTATAGTATCCATAGAATACATATCCCTCTGAGACGTTACTAATTGAGTATAGTATTCATAGATGCATATCCCTCTAAGGTGTTACTAATTGAGTATAGTATCCATAGAATACATATCCCTCTAAGATGTTACTAATTGAGTATAGTATCCATAGAATACATATCCCTCTGAGACGTTACTAATTGAGTATAGTATTCATAGATGCATATCCCTCTAAGGTGTTACTAATTGAGTATAGTATCCATAGAATACATATCCCTCTGAGATGCTACTAATTGAGTATAGTATCCATAGAATACATATCCCTCTAAGATGTTACTAATTGAGTATAGTATCCATAGAATACATATCCCTCTGAGACGTTATCAGGACGTTACTAATTGAGGATTTCATTGAAGACTCATGATACATGTTTTACCAAAAATAAACATTGGTAACTAAAGCACTTTTGTGTTTTTGTGAAAAGGGCTATATAAATCTATTTGAGTGATTTTTTATTTTTTATTACGTTTTGCTTTGAAAAAGTTTAATGAGAAAGAAGGGGTAAGTGTTGTCTGTCAAGATGGGTAACCAGGCGAGTTTCCAGTGTTGTCTGTGTTGTCTCTCTGCAGGTGGTGAACAGGGGAGATCCGTACCCTCAGGAGGTTGGGGCCACTGTGCAGAGAGTCATGGAGAGACTAGGGCACTGTAATCCTTACCGCCTGGTCTGGCAGTCCAGGGTAAGGACCACACACACACACACTATTTTGTCTTCTGTGGCGCAGAGAGAATTACAGCCTCAACTTAGATGACTTCTACACTCATGGTTACCTCTCCATGTTTCTAGTTCAGGGTCAACGCCCAAAGCCGCTGGTTAAATAGTATTTTTCAGGACTGTGTTGTTGTTCTGTAGTGGTCTGGTGGTGAAAGGGTTTCTCCATCAGGGCTGATGCAATATGGTGTCCACTCTACCCCAGAATGAGTGGTGATGAAATCGCACTTCCTTTTGTTATAAAATACTTCTTTTTTTTTTTTACCAAGACAAATGTTACATTTTGTGGTTGTAGTCTTCAATGTTGTTTTCCGATGAGTCGCAAAAAAAAAAAAGCTACATTAGCCACAAGCTGCATTAAATGTAAAAGGCTTTGAAAATAAAGGATTAGTGTACGTTCAGCGCTCCGTTGACATTTTCACAGAGATACGCTTGTTTTTGTGTGTGAAATCATCGTTAAAAAAGATCAGGACTTTTTAATTCGTATGAAAATCATATACAAAAAAAAATAATAAAAAATATTGTCTCAAAATCAAGTATCCCTCAGACTCTGCAGTGCTTGAGGCATCATTACAGCCCCGGGTTCGTTCCCAGGGCTGTCACAGCCAGCCTTGATCGGGAGATCCATGAGGCGGCGCACAATTGGCCCAGCGTCGTCCGGGTTACGGGGAGGGTTTGGCCCAGCGTCGTCCGGGTTACGGGGAGGGTTTGGCCCAGCGTCGTCCGGGTTACGGGAGGGTTTGGCCCAGCGTCGTCCGGGTTACGGGGAGGGTTTGCCCCACCGTCGTCCGGGTTACGGGAGGGTTTGCCCCACCGTCGTCCGGGTTACGGGGAGGGTTTGCCCCACCGTCGTCCGGCTTACGGGGAGGGTTTGCCCCACCGTCGTCCGGGTTACGGGGAGGGTTTGCCCCACCGTCGTCCGGGTTACGGGGAGGGTTTGCCCCACCGTCGTCCGGGTTACGGGGAGGGTTTGGCGGCTGGGTTCCCGGGTTAAACAAGCAGTGTGTCATGAAGCAGAGCGGCTTGGCAGTGTCGTGTTTCAGAGGAAGCACGGCTCTCGACCTTCGCCTTTCCCGAGTCCGTACGGGAGTTGCAGCGATGGGACAATTCTGTAACTACCAATTGGATGTCACGAAAAAGGGGCCAAAACAAAATGAATGACCTCCGACCTCCTATATTGTTTTATGTCCTGCGGATTTGAGAAGAAAGATGACTAGTTTCAACGGGAAAGTGAGCCTGTCAGGTATTCAGTAGCCATAACACAGCATCCAGCCGAGCTGACACAACAAAAATAAAATCAAGATTGATCGCTTTATTCCTCTGGCCTCCATTTGAATTATTCACCTTAGTGCTGGCCACCCTAAGAGGGTGTAAACTGGGGCCACCCTGCGAGGGTGTAAACTGGGCCACCCTACGAGGGTGTAAACTGGGCCACCCTACGAGGGTGTAAACTGGGCCACCCTGCGAGGGTGTAAATGTTAAATAACCACCCTGCGAGGGTGTAAACTGGGGCCACCCTGCATGAAACTAGGGGCCACCCTGCGGGGTTTGGGGCCACCCTGGTTTTCTTAAAGGCCACCCTTATCTGCACAATTTTTAGACCCTTTTACCCACCCTTGGTCAAAATATGCCACCCTTTTAATTGGGGCCACCCTGCGAGGGTGTAAACTGGGCCACCCTACGAGGGTGTAAACTGGGCCACCCTACGAGGGTGTAAACTGGGCCACCCTGCGAGGGTGTAAATGTTAAATAACCTTTGAACGGCTCATGATAGAGACATGCGGTTTGGAGGATTGGTTTTCTTAAAGGATTATCTGCACAATTTTTAGATTTTACCCATTGGTCAAAATATGCATTTTTAATTGAACACTGTACACTGTGGTCACAGGGCTGAGCTCATTGGTCTTATTGAGGTAGAAACACAGGGCTGAGCTCATTGGTCTTATTGAGGTAGAAACTCAGGGCTGAGCTCATTGGTCTTATTGAGGTAGAAACTCAGGGCTGAGCTCATTGGTCTTATTGAGGTAGAAACTCAGGGCTGAGGTAGAAACTCAGGGCTGAGACTGAGTAGACAGAAAGCATCTGATATGATACATATTGACCAACCCTGTGGTGATCAGTATGTAATGCCAGTCTATATGTGGTGGCCTTGACCCTTGACTGACACATCACATAATAATTAGTTCAGCCACAGCATATTTAATTTAACCTTTTATTTAACTAGGCAAGTCAGTTAATTTACAATGACGGCCTACACCGGCCAAACCTCGAACGACGCTGCGCCGCCCTACGGTACACCCAATCACGACCGGATGTGATACAGCCTGGATTCGAACCAGGGACTGCAGTTTAACAGCCATGGATCTTCTAAGTACAATATTGTCGTATCAATTTGGTTAGAACTCTAAATGTATTCACATAGTTAATGCTCTGTCTTAAAGCCTGAATCACTTTTTAATGATGTAGAGTTTATTATGACTCGTGAAATGAACTTAAAGTTATGTTGTTTTTTGCCTTGCCATTTCAGAAAATATCCATGGTATATCTGCGTTAATACGTGGAACGATGCTGTTTCGCAGTATTTACAAACCTGCCAGTGCTGTGATTGGCTGTGATATTCGCCTATTGATTTCTCCTGCAGGAGCGGCATCTGTGTTTTTGTCTAGTAGAAATCGAGTCAAGTGGCCAATGTAGAAATCGCTCTGTCATTTCCTAGTTGCAAAATTTGTTTTTACTTCTCTCAATTTATGCGAGAAAACAAACACTGAATAGTATAGTGGATTCATTGTACCATCTAAATCACTTTGAAATATCTTTTCAATAAAAAAAATTTTTTCAGCTGGTGGGCCAAAACCAGAAGTCAAAGGCTAAAGCACCACTCTCCCATGTTTAAATTTGTATTTTATTTTGTTTAACCTTTATTTAACCTTTTTTTTCAACCCTTATTTAACCTTTTTTTTTATTTAAACTAGGCAAGTCAGTTAAGAACGGCCTACACCGGCCAATCCCGGACGACGATGGGACAATTGTACGCCGCCCTTCTGGGACTCCCATTCACGGCCCGTCTGTAGTGACGCCACTTAGTACTGAGATGCAGTGCCCTTAGACCGATGCCCCGGAGCCCGAGTGGCGGAGGAATGGGATGTGGGGGAGATTTTGTCACCTCGTTTCCACATATGAATTTCAGAGAAATTTGGTGCGGCAGCTTTTCAAAATAAATCGGACTTCATTGTCCTCTCAGACAGATGATTGTGTCTCTGTCCTCTCTAGGTCGGTCCTATGCCGTGGCTGGGCCCTCAGACAGATGATGTCATCAAAGGTCTGTGTGAACGGGGGAAGAAAAACCTGCTGCTGGTCCCCATCGCCTTCACCAGCGACCACATCGAAACGCTGCACGAGCTGGACATCGAGTACTCTCAGGTGCTGGGAGAGGAGGTACGTGTCTGTGTGAGCTGGACATCGAGTACTCTCAGGTGCTGGGAGAGGAGGTACGTGTCTGTGTGAGCTGGACATCGAGTACTCTCAGGTGCTGGGAGAGGAGGTACGTGTCTGTGTGAGCTGGACATCAGACAGAGTACTCTCAGGTGCTGGGAGAGGAGGTACGTGTCTGTGTGAGCTGGACATCGAGTACTCTCAGGTGCTGGGAGAGGAGGTACGTGTCTGTGTGAGCTGGACATCGAGTACTCTCAGGTGCTGGGAGAGGAGGTACGTGTCTGTGTGAGCTGGACATCGAGTACTCTCAGGTGCTGGGAGAGGAGGTACGTGTCTGTGTGAGCTAGACATCGAGTACTCTCAGGTGCTGGGAGAGGAGGTACGTGTCTGTGTGAGCTAGACATCGAGTACTCTCAGGTGCTGGGAGAGGAGGTACGTGTCTGTGTGAGCTGGACATCGAGTACTCTCAGGTGCTGGGAGAGGAGGTACGTGTCTGTGTGAGCTAGACATCGAGTACTCTCAGGTGCTGGGAGAGGAGGTACGTGTCTGTGTGAGCTAGACATCGAGTACTCTCAGGTGCTGGGAGAGGAGGTACGTGTCTGTGTGAGCTAGACATCGAGTACTCTCAGGTGCTGGGAGAGGAGGTACGTGTCTGTGTGAGCTAGACATCGAGTACTCTCAGGTGCTGGGAGAGGAGGTACGTGTCTGTGTGAGCTGGACATCGAGTACTCTCAGGTGCTGGGAGAGGAGGTACGTGTCTGTGTGAGCTAGACATCGAGTACTCTCAGGTGCTGGGAGAGGAGGTACGTGTCTGTGTGAGCTGGACATCGAGTACTCTCAGGTGCTGGGAGAGGAGGTACGTGTCTGTGTGAGCTAGACATCGAGTACTCTCAGGTGCTGGGAGAGGAGGTACGTGTCTGTGTGAGCTGGACATCGAGTACTCTCAGGTGCTGGGAGAGGAGGTACGTGTCTGTGTGAGCTGGACATCGAGTACTCTCAGGTGCTGGGAGAGGAGGTACGTGTCTGTGTGAGCTGGACATCGAGTACTCTCAGGTGCTGGGAGAGGAGGTACGTGTCTGTGTGAGCTAGACATCGAGTACTCTCAGGTGCTGGGAGAGGAGGTACGTGTCTGTGTGAGCTGGACATCGAGTACTCTCAGGTGCTGGGAGAGGAGGTACGTGTCTGTGTGAGCTAGACATCGAGTACTCTCAGGTGCTGGGAGAGGAGGTACGTGTCTGTGTGAGCTGGACATCGAGTACTCTCAGGTGCTGGGAGAGGAGGTACGTGTCTGTGTGAGCTGGACATCGAGTACTCTCAGGTGCTGGGAGAGGAGGTACGTGTCTGTGTGAGCTGACATCGAGTACTCTCAGGTGCTGGGAGAGGAGGTACGTGTCTGTGTGAGCTGGACATCGAGTACTCTTGATGGGAGAGGAGGTACGTGTCTGTGTGAGCTGGACATCGAGTACTCTTGATGGGAGAGGAGGTACGTGTCTGTGTGAGCTGGACATCGAGTACTCTTGATGGGAGAGGAGGTACGTGTCTGTGTGAGCTAGACATCGAGTACTCTTGATGGGAGAGGAGGTACGTGTCTGTGTGAGCTGGACATCGAGTACTCTCAGGTGCTGGGAGAGGAGGTACGTGTCTGTGTGAGCTGGACATCGAGTACTCTCAGGTGCTGGGAGAGGAGGTACGTGTCTGTGTGAGCTGGACATCGAGTACTCTTGATGGGAGAGGAGGTACGTGTCTGTGTGAGCTGGACATCGAGTACTCTTGATGGGAGAGGAGGTACGTGTCTGTGTGAGCTGGACATCGAGTACTCTTGATGGGAGAGGAGGTACGTGTCTGTCTGAGCTAGACATCGAGTACTCTCAGGTGCTGGGAGAGGAGGTACGTGTCTGTGTGAGCTGGACACCGAGTACTCTTGATGGTAGAGGAGGTACGTGTCTGTGTGAGCTGGACATCGAGTACTCTTGATGGGAGAGGAGGTACGTGTCTGTGTGAGCTGACATCGAGTACTCTCTGGTGCTGGGAGAGGAGGTACGTGTCTGTGTGAGCTGGACATCGAGTACTCTCAGGTGCTGGGAGAGGAGGTACGTGTCTGTGTGAGCTGGACATCGAGTACTCTCAGGTGCTGGGAGAGGAGGTACGTGTCTGTCTGAGCTAGACATCGAGTACTCTCAGGTGCTGGGAGAGGAGGTACGTGTCTGTGTGAGCTAGACATCGAGTACTCTCAGGTGCTGGGAGAGGAGGTACGTGTCTGTCTGAGCTAGACATCGAGTACTCTCAGGTGCTGGGAGAGGAGGTACGTGTCTGTGTGAGCTAGACATCGAGTACTCTCAGGTGCTGGGAGAGGAGGTACGTGTCTGTCTGAGCTAGACATCGAGTACTCTCAGGTGCTGGGAGAGGAGGTACGTGTCTGTGTGAGCTGGACACCGAGTACTCTTGATGGTAGAGGAGGTACGTGTCTGTGTGAGCTGGACATCGAGTACTCTCAGGTGCTGGGAGAGGAGTTACGTGTCTGTGTGAGCTGACATCGAGTACTCTCAGGTGCTGGGAGAGGAGGTACGTGTCTGTGTGAGCTAGACATCGAGTACTCTCAGGTGCTGGGAGAGGAGGTACGTGTCTGTGTGAGCTGGACATCGAGTACTCTTGATGGGAGAGGAGGTACGTGTCTGTGTGAGCTGGACATCGAGTACTCTTGATGGGAGAGGAGGTACGTGTCTGTGTGAGCTGGACATCGAGTACTCTCAGGTGCTGGGAGAGGAGGTACGTGTCTGTGTGAGCTGGACATCGAGTACTCTCAGGTGCTGGGAGAGGAGGTACGTGTCTGTGTGAGCTGGACATCGAGTACTCTCAGGTGCTGGGAGAGGAGGTACGTGTCTGTGTGAGCTGGACATCGAGTACTCTTGATGGGAGAGGAGGTACGTGTCTGTGTGAGCTGGACATCGAGTACTCTTGATGGGAGAGGAGGTACGTGTCTGTGTGAGCTGGACATCGAGTACTCTCAGGTGCTGGGAGAGGAGGTACGTGTCTGTGTGAGCTGGACATCGAGTACTCTCAGGTGCTGGGAGAGGAGGTACGTGTCTGTGTGAGCTGGACATCGAGTACTCTCAGGTGCTGGGAGAGGAGGTACGTGTCTGTGTGATCTAGACATCGAGTACTCTCAGGTGCTGGGAGAGGAGGTACGTGTCTGTGTGAGCTAGACATCGAGTACTCTCAGGTGCTGGGAGAGGAGGTACGTGTCTGTGTGAGCTGGACATCGAGTACTCTCAGGTGCTGGGAGAGGAGGTACGTGTCTGTGTGAGCTGGACATCGAGTACTCTCAGGTGCTTGGAGAGGAGGTACGTGTCTGTGTGAGCTGGACATCGAGTACTCTCAGGTGCTGGGAGAGGAGGTACGTGTCTGTGTGAGCTGGACATCGAGTACTCTCAGGTGCTGGGAGAGGAGGTACGTGTCTGTGTGAGCTAGACATCGAGTACTCTCAGGTGCTGGGAGAGGAGGTACGTGTCTGTGTGAGCTGGACATCGAGTACTCTCAGGTGCTGGGAGAGGAGGTACGTGTCTGTGTGAGCTAGACATCGAGTACTCTCAGGTGCTGGGAGAGGAGGTACGTGTCTGTGTGAGCTGGACATCGAGTACTCTCAGGTGCTGGGAGAGGAGGTACGTGTCTGTGTGAGCTGGACATCGAGTACTCTCAGGTGCTGGGAGAGGAGGTACGTGTCTGTGTGAGCTGGACATCGAGTACTCTCAGGTGCTGGGAGAGGAGGTACGTGTCTGTGTGAGCTGGACATCGAGTACTCTCAGGTGCTGGGAGAGGAGGTACGTGTCTGTGTGAGCTAGACATCGAGTACTCTCAGGTGCTGGGAGAGGAGGTACGTGTCTGTGTGAGCTGGACATCGAGTACTCTCAGGTGCTGGGAGAGGAGGTACGTGTCTGTGTGAGCTAGACATCGAGTACTCTCAGGTGCTGGGAGAGGAGGTACGTGTCTGTGTGAGCTAGACATCGAGTACTCTCAGGTGCTGGGAGAGGAGGTACGTGTCTGTGTGAGCTAGACATCGAGTACTCTCAGGTGCTGGGAGAGGAGGTACGTGTCTGTGTGAGCTAGACATCGAGTACTCTCAGGTGCTGGGAGAGGAGGTACGTGTCTGTGTGAGCTAGACATCGAGTACTCTCAGGTGCTGGGAGAGGAGGTACGTGTCTGTGTGAGCTAGACATCGAGTACTCTCAGGTGCTGGGAGAGGAGGTACGTGTCTGTGTGAGCTAGACATCGAGTACTCTCAGGTGCTGGGAGAGGAGGTACGTGTCTGTGTGAGCTAGACATCGAGTACTCTCAGGTGCTGGGAGAGGAGGTACGTGTCTGTGTGAGCTAGACATCGAGTACTTTCAGGTGCTGGGAGAGGAGGTACGTGTCTGTGTGAGCTAGACATCGAGTACTCTCAGGTGCTGGGAGAGGAGGTACGTGTCTGTGTGAGCTAGACATCGAGTACTCTCAGGTGCTGGGAGAGGAGGTACGTGTCTGTGTGAGCTAGACATCGAGTACTCTCAGGTGCTGGGAGAGGAGGTACGTGTCTGTGTGAGCTAGACATCGAGTACTCTCAGGTGCTGGGAGAGGAGGTACGTGTCTGTGTGAGCTGGACATCGAGTACTCTCAGGTGCTGGGAGAGGAGGTACGTGTCTGTGTGAGCTAGACATCGAGTACTCTCAGGTGCTGGGAGAGGAGGTACGTGTCTGTGTGAGCTAGACATCGAGTACTCTCAGGTGCTGGGAGAGGAGGTACGTGTCTGTGTGAGCTGGACATCGAGTACTCTTGATGGGAGAGGAGGTACGTGTCTGTGTGAGCTGGACATCGAGTACTCTTGATGGGAGAGGAGGTACGTGTCTGTGTGAGCTGGACATCGAGTACTCTTGATGGGAGAGGAGGTACGTGTCTGTGTGAGCTGGACATCGAGTACTCTTGATGGGAGAGGAGGTACGTGTCTGTGTGAGCTGGACATCGAGTACTCTCAGGTGCTGGGAGAGGAGGTACGTGTCTGTGTGAGCTGGACATCGAGTACTCTCAGGTGCTGGGAGAGGAGGTACGTGTCTGTGTGAGCTGGACATCGAGTACTCTTGATGGGAGAGGAGGTACGTGTCTGTGTGAGCTGGACATCGAGTACTCTTGATGGGAGAGGAGGTACGTGTCTGTGTGAGCTGGACATCGAGTACTCTTGATGGGAGAGGAGGTACGTGTCTGTCTGAGCTAGACATCGAGTACTCTCAGGTGCTGGGAGAGGAGGTACGTGTCTGTGTGAGCTGGACACCGAGTACTCTTGATGGTAGAGGAGGTACGTGTCTGTGTGAGCTGGACATCGAGTACTCTTGATGGGAGAGGAGGTACGTGTCTGTGTGAGCTAGACATCGAGTACTCTCTGGTGCTGGGAGAGGAGGTACGTGTCTGTGTGAGCTGGACATCGAGTACTCTCAGGTGCTGGGAGAGGAGGTACGTGTCTGTGTGAGCTGGACATCGAGTACTCTCAGGTGCTGGGAGAGGAGGTACGTGTCTGTCTGAGCTAGACATCGAGTACTCTCAGGTGCTGGGAGAGGAGGTACGTGTCTGTGTGAGCTAGACATCGAGTACTCTCAGGTGCTGGGAGAGGAGGTACGTGTCTGTCTGAGCTAGACATCGAGTACTCTCAGGTGCTGGGAGAGGAGGTACGTGTCTGTGTGAGCTAGACATCGAGTACTCTCAGGTGCTGGGAGAGGAGGTACGTGTCTGTCTGAGCTAGACATCGAGTACTCTCAGGTGCTGGGAGAGGAGGTACGTGTCTGTGTGAGCTGGACACCGAGTACTCTTGATGGTAGAGGAGGTACATGTCTGTGTGAGCTGGACATCGAGTACTCTTGATGGTAGAGGAGGTACGTGTCTGTGTGAGCTGGACATCGAGTACTCTTGATGGGAGAGGAGGTACGTGTCTGTGTGAGCTGGACATCGAGTACTCTCAGGTGCTGGGAGAGGAGGTACGTGTCTGTGTGAGCTGGACATCGAGTACTCTCAGGTGCTGGGAGAGGAGGTACGTGTCTGTGTGAGCTGGACATCGAGTACTCTCAGGTGCTGGGAGAGGAGTTACGTGTCTGTGTGAGCTAGACATCGAGTACTCTCAGGTGCTGGGAGAGGAGGTACGTGTCTGTGTGAGCTAGACATCGAGTACTCTCAGGTGCTGGGAGAGGAGGTACGTGTCTGTGTGAGCTGGACATCGAGTACTCTTGATGGGAGAGGAGGTACGTGTCTGTGTGAGCTGGACATCGAGTACTCTTGATGGGAGAGGAGGTACGTGTCTGTGTGAGCTGGACATCGAGTACTCTCAGGTGCTGGGAGAGGAGGTACGTGTCTGTGTGAGCTGGACATCGAGTACTCTCAGGTGCTGGGAGAGGAGGTACGTGTCTGTGTGAGCTGGACATCGAGTACTCTCAGGTGCTGGGAGAGGAGGTACGTGTCTGTGTGAGCTGGACATCGAGTACTCTTGATGGGAGAGGAGGTACGTGTCTGTGTGAGCTGGACATCGAGTACTCTTGATGGGAGAGGAGGTACGTGTCTGTGTGAGCTGGACATCGAGTACTCTCAGGTGCTGGGAGAGGAGGTACGTGTCTGTGTGAGCTGGACATCGAGTACTCTCAGGTGCTGGGAGAGGAGGTACGTGTCTGTGTGAGCTGGACATCGAGTACTCTCAGGTGCTGGGAGAGGAGGTACGTGTCTGTGTGAGCTGGACATCGAGTACTCTCAGGTGCTGGGAGAGGAGGTACGTGTCTGTGTGATCTAGACATCGAGTACTCTCAGGTGCTGGGAGAGGAGGTACGTGTCTGTGTGAGCTAGACATCGAGTACTCTCAGGTGCTGGGAGAGGAGGTACGTGTCTGTGTGAGCTGGACATCGAGTACTCTCAGGTGCTGGGAGAGGAGGTACGTGTCTGTGTGAGCTAGACATCGAGTACTCTCAGGTGCTTGGAGAGGAGGTACGTGTCTGTGTGAGCTGGACATCGAGTACTCTCAGGTGCTGGGAGAGGAGGTACGTGTCTGTGTGAGCTGGACATCGAGTACTCTCAGGTGCTGGGAGAGGAGGTACGTGTCTGTGTGAGCTGGACATCGAGTACTCTCAGGTGCTGGGAGAGGAGGTACGTGTCTGTGTGAGCTAGACATCGAGTACTCTCAGGTGCTGGGAGAGGAGGTACGTGTCTGTGTGAGCTAGACATCGAGTACTCTCAGGTGCTGGGAGAGGAGGTACGTGTCTGTGTGAGCTGGACATCGAGTACTCTCAGGTGCTGGGAGAGGAGGTACGTGTCTGTGTGAGCTAGACATCGAGTACTCTCAGGTGCTGGGAGAGGAGGTACGTGTCTGTGTGAGCTAGACATCGAGTACTCTCAGGTGCTGGGAGAGGAGGTACGTGTCTGTGTGAGCTAGACATCGAGTACTCTCAGGTGCTGGGAGAGGAGGTACGTGTCTGTGTGAGCTAGACATCGAGTACTCTCAGGTGCTGGGAGAGGAGGTACGTGTCTGTGTGAGCTAGACATCGAGTACTCTCAGGTGCTGGGAGAGGAGGTACGTGTCTGTGTGAGCTAGACATCGAGTACTCTCAGGTGCTGGGAGAGGAGGTACGTGTCTGTGTGAGCTGGACATCGAGTACTCTCAGGTGCTGGGAGAGGAGGTACGTGTCTGTGTGAGCTAGACATCGAGTACTCTCAGGTGCTGGGAGAGGAGGTACGTGTCTGTGTGAGCTAGACATCGAGTACCTCAGGTGCTGGGAGAGGAGGTACGTGTCTGTGTGAGCTAGACATCGAGTACTCTCAGGTGCTGGGAGAGGAGGTACGTGTCTGTGTGAGCTAGACATCGAGTACTCTCAGGTGCTGGGAGAGGAGGTACGTGTCTGTGTGAGCTAGACATCGAGTACTCTCAGGTGCTGGGAGAGGAGGTACGTGTCTGTGTGAGCTGGACATCGAGTACTCTCAGGTGCTGGGAGAGGAGGTACGTGTCTGTGTGAGCTGGACATCGAGTACTCTCAGGTGCTGGGAGAGGAGGTACGTGTCTGTGTGAGCTGGACATCGAGTACTCTCAGGTGCTGGGAGAGGAGGTACGTGTCTGTGTGAGCTGGACATTGAGTACTCTTGATGGGAGAGGAGGTACGTGTCTGTGTGAGCTAGACATCGAGTACTCTTGATGGGAGAGGAGGTACGTGTCTGTGTGAGCTGGACATCGAGTACTCTTGATGGGAGAGGAGGTACGTGTCTGTGTGAGCTGGACATTGAGTACTCTTGATGGGAGAGGAGGTACGTGGCTGTGTGAGCTAGACATCGAGTACTCTTGATGGGAGAGGTCAGTGAGTTTTCCTTACACAACTACTTACCTAACAAGACACTTTCATAACTTATTATGATGTGGAAAACTGGGAAGTGAAGATTATACATGACAGATGTTTTATAGAAAAGGAGTGTCCTTCCATCAAAAGATTCTGGCGGAGAAGTAGAGTAGTAGAGCGTGTGTGGGAGACAGGTCTATAGCCACCATACTAATCACAGATCAGTTAGGGGTCTCTGTCTCTCTCTCTGTCTCTCTCTCCCTCCCCCGTCTCTCTCTCCCTCCCCCGTCTCTCTCTCCCTCCCCGTCTCTCTCTCCCTCCCCCGTCTCTCTCTCTCTCTCTCCCCTCGCCCCGTCTCTCTCTCTCTCTCCCCTCCCCCCGTCTCTCTCTCTCTCTCTCCCTCCCCCCCCGTCTCTCTCTCTCTCTCTCCCTCCCCCCCGTCTCTCTCTCTCTCTCTCCCTCCCCCGTGTCTCTCTCTCTCCCTTCCCCCGTGTCTCTCTCTCTCCCTTCCCCCGTGTCTCTGTCTCTCCTTCCCCCGTGTCTCTCTCTCTCCCTTCCCCGTGTCTCTCTCTCTCTCCCTTCCCCCGTGTCTCTCTCTCTCTCCCTTCCCCCGTGTCTCTCTCTCTCTCCCTTCCCCCGTCTCTCTCTCTCCCCTTCCCCCGTGTCTCTCTCTCCCTTCCCCCGTGTCTCTCTCTCTCCCTTCCCCGTGTCTCTCTCTCTCCCTTCCCCGTGTCTCTCTCTCTCCCCTTCCCCGTGTCTCTCTCTCTCCCTTCCCCGTGTCTCTCTCTCTCCCTCTCCCTTCCCCCCGTCTCTCTCTCTCTCTCTCTCTCCCTCCCCCCGTCTCTCTCTCTCTCTCTCTCCCCCCCCCCGTCTCTCTCTCTCTCTCTCTCCCTCCCCCCGTCTCTCTCTCTCGCTCGCTCTCTCTCCCTCCCCCCGTCTCTCTCTCTCTCTCTCTCTCTCTCCCCCCCCCGTCTCTCTCTCTCTCTCTCTCTCCCTCCCCCCGTCTCTCTCTCTCTCTCTCTCCCTCCCCCCCTCTCTCTCTCTCTCTCTCTCCCTCCCCCCGTCTCTCTCTCTCTCTCTCTCCCTCCCCCCGTCTCTCTCTCTCTCCCTCCCCCCGTCTCTCTCTCTCTCTCCCCTCCCCCCGTCTCTCTCTCTCTCTCTCCCTCCCCCCGTCTCTCTCTCTCTCCCTTCCCCCCGTGTCTCTCTCTCTCCCTTCCCCCCGTGTCTCTCTCTCTCCCTTCCCCGTGTCTCTCTCTCTCTCCCTTCCCCGTGTCTCTCTCTCTCTCCCTTCCCCCCGTGTCTCTCTCCCTTCCCCGTGTCTCTCTCTCTCCCTTCCCCGTGTCTCTCTCTCTCCCTTCCCCCGTGTCTCTCTCTCTCCCTTCCCCCGTGTCTCTCTCTCTCCCTTCCCCCGTGTCTCTCTCTCTCCCTTCCCCCGTGTCTCTCTCTCTCCCTTCCCCCGTGTCTCTCTCTCTCCCTTCCCCGTGTCTCTCTCTCTCCCTTCCCCGTGTCTCTCTCTCTCCCTTCCCCGTGTCTCTCTCTCTCCCCTTCCCCGTGTCTCTCTCCCTTCCCCGTGTCTCTCTCCCCCGTCCCCGTGTCTCTCTCCTTCCCCGTGTCTCTCTCCCTTCCCCGTGTCTCTCTCCCTTCCCCGTGTCTCTCTCCCTTCCCCCGTGTCTCTCTCTCTCTCTCTCCTTCCCCGTGTCTCTCTCTCTCTCCCCTCCCCCGTCTCTCTCTCTCTCCCCTCCCCGTCTCTCTCTCTCTCCCTCCCCGTCTCTCTCTCTCTCCCTCCCCCCGTCTCTCTCTCTCTCTCCCTCCCCCGTCTCTCTCTCTCTCCCCTCCCCCCGTCTCTCTCTCTCTCTCCCTCCCCCGTCTCTCTCTCTCTCCCCTCCCCCGTCTCTCTCTCTCTCTCCCTCCCCCCGTCTCTCTCTCTCTCCCTCCCCCCCGTCTCTCTCTCTCTCTCTCCCTCCCCGTCTCTCTCTCTCTCTCTCCCTCCCCCGTCTCTCTCTCCTCCCCGTCTCTCTCTCTCTCTCCCTCCCCCCGTCTCTCTCTTTCTCTCCCTCCCCCCGTCTCTCTCTCTCTCTCCCTCCCCCCGTCTCTCTCTCTCTCTCCCTCCCCCGTCTCTCTCTCTCTCTCCCTCCCCCGTCTCTCTCTCTCTCTCCCTCCCCCGTCTCTCTCTCTCTCTCCCTCCCCCGTCTCTCTCTCTCTCTCTCCCTCCCCCCCCGTCTCTCTCTCTCTCCCCTCCCCCCGTCTCTCTCTCTCTCTCCCTCCCCCCGTCTCTCTCTCTCTCTCCCTCCCCCCGTCTCTCTCTCTCTCTCCCTCCCCCGTCTCTCTCTCTCTCCCTCCCCCCGTCTCTCTCTCTCTCCCCCCCCCGTCTCTCTCTCTCTCCCTCCCCCGTCTCTCTCTCTCTCCCTCCCCCCGTCTCTCTCTCTCTCCCCCCCCCGTCTCTCTCTCTCTCCCTCCCCCCGTCTCTCTCTCTCTCCCTCCCCCGTCTCTCTCTCTCTCTCCCCCCCCCGTCTCTCTCTCTCTCTCCCCCCCCGTCTCTCTCTCTCTCTCCCCCCGTCTCTCTCTCTCTCTCCCTCCCCCGTCTCTCTCTCTCTCTCCCTCCCCCCGTCTCTCTCTCTCTCCCTCCCCCCGTCTCTCTCTCTCTCTCTCCCTCCCCCCGTCTCTCTCTCTCTCTCTCTCTCTCCCTCCCCGTGTCTCTCTCTCTCTCCCTCCCCGTGTCTCTCTCTCTCTCCCCTCCCCGTGTCTCTCTCTCTCTCCCTCCCCCCGTCTCTCTCTCTCTCTCTCCCTCCCCCCGTCTCTCTCTCTCTCCCTCCCCC